>NC_067440.1:1044084-1320609 GCF_009764475.1 Pristis pectinata | reverse complement strand
CCTCATGCAGAGATTCCATCGGTGACATCCCGACCTGAAGAGATTTCTTTTCTGAATCACCGCTGCCAGTTTATATTCAATCAATGAAAATAACCTTCCTTTGTAACTCAAGGGAGCCCCGACAATACCCATATTGCCTTCAGTTGGTAATCGTGTAGCAGAGCTGAGGACAGATGTCCGTTTGGACCAGTATTATTGAGATAATTTATCTTAGGGGTAATATAATAACGTATGATTGCAGGACAAGAATAACCACATATCGCAATGCAGCGTTGGCACCTTTGGAGCCGAACATCTGAATCAGTAGCCACAAGTTTCTGGAAATGTCTGTTGCAGTAAAATCTTATTTGGTGCTCATCACTTCTTGGAGTGGATCACATGAACAAACGGTCATGTTACTGGGTCTGTGTGTTCAGAATTTTAATTAATGCAACAGTTGTCCAGTTATACTGCATTCAACATTTTCAATTGCGCTCGGCGTGTCCTGAAACTGTCCTCATTTTACATCATATACTAATTTGTGAGAAGGCCGCTCTAGAATAATTCTTTCAAAACTGGTTCCGACAAAGATGTCACCATTTTCAAATATTCAAGAGGTCAATCGGCCTTCTGCTGTGGTCAGAAACTCGTTTTCCCCGTTGCAAAACCCACGTTTCCTGGCTTCTGGTTTACCAGGGAGCTACAGATGTGGGTCAGTCGCAGCAGAGGTTGTGACCGGTGGTCTTCATCGAATTTATGTTTCATTGGCTGATATGTTTGAGCCGTTGTTCGGACACGGAGAATAGTTGTTAGTGAACCCCAATTTATGAACCCTTCTCTTTTTCTAGCGAATTTACTGGCGATTGTGATCCTGAGCCGGGAAAAGTGCGGTCTCTCCACCTGCACCACTCACTACCTGGTGGCCATGGCAGCGGCGGATCTACTGGTCATTGTCACTGAGGTTATTTTTCTAAGCACTTTATATCTTTACTTCCTCGACAGTTTCTTAAACATCAACCCTCTGTGCAGTCTTAACATTGCACTTACTCGTGCCGTCACGGAATGTTCCGTCTGGTTCAATGTCACTTTCACCTTTGATCGATTTATTGCAATATGTTCCGAGAGGCAGAAAACAAAACATTGCACAGTGAAAACAGCGGTTGTGGTTCTAACAGCAACATGTGTTCCGCTCTGTCTGAAAAATGTTCCCTTCTACTTCGCCCATGAACCAAAAGAGATCATTGACAACGTACCGTGGGGCTGTATTCTTAAGCCAAATGTTTACACTGAATCTGGATGTATTGGATTTGACTGGTTCGATCCGGTTTTAAATTTCCTCCTCCCTTTCGCTGTAATTCTGCTGCTCAGCCCTCTGACAGTCAGGCACATTTTACTGGCTAGTCTGGTCCGTACGAGTCTGTTTGATCAAAGCAGGAGCACTATCCGCAGTGACCCGGAGATAAAGAGCAGGAGGAGGTCCGTGGTTTTACTCTTCGCCCTCTCTGGTTACTTTATCCTTCTGTGGTTTACTGTCGTTGTCGAATTCATCTTTTATCAGATCATAGGAGCAGAAACAGGGCGGACTGATTCCGAATTGATATTTCACTATGTTGGAAGATTATTGCAAAATATCAGCTGCTGCACGAACACGTTTATTTACGTGGTGACTCAGTCCAAGTTCAGGGAACAGGCGAAGAGCGCGGTGAAATATACAGTCACCACAGTGATTCGATTCCTTCATGAAGCCACTCACTGATCCCGGCCCCGAGGAGGCCGCATTTTCTCCAGTCTGGGCTCTGGCAGCCGAAATTTACCGCTTTATCCATTGGAGCAGCTCCGGTAGCGAATGTTGAACAATCAGTCAGCACTGTGACCTCCAGTCACTCGCAGCAACTTCTTATGATGCTACGGTCATTGCAACAAATGACGGCCGTGGCAAAACCACAATCCCTGCATCGCTGACCTTCTCCACATGAGACGATTTGTCAGTGCCCTTGTGACCACAGCACCTGGAGTCACTGTTACTGTTACCGTATTGGCCTGGACCCCTGACACAGTTCCTAGAACACTCGAAGTGCACTACATTTATCCACTATGATCTCACAACAATCATCGAAACAGGAGCGGGCAATACCCAAGGTCACTGAAGCTCCACCGCCAATGCCCAGGATTACTAATGTTGTGTTAAAATGCCGAAAACCAGTGCAACTTAGACCATACTAACAAAGGAATGATTGGCCACAGTATCCGAGATCACTGCAATGAGAGGAAATTTTCTGAAGCTTCTTTAACTGTGTCAACAATGCCCAGAACCTCCGATATTTTGGCAGTATTTCCGCGGCTACAGCTAACGTATCCAGAATGTCCGTAGTCCGTAATCCTCCACCCACAGGAATGCAGTCAACATGCCATTATATCAGAATGCACGGGATCGCCAAAGGTGTGCCAACCCTGCGCATTTTCCCTGCGTTGTCACTTCATTAGCCATGGTTTATCTGTACCCTGGCTGCATTATAATCGCGAAGACAAGGAACTGCCGATGCTGGAATCTGAGGAAACAAAAATCTGCTGAAGGAACTCAGCGGGTTAAGCAGCATCTATGAAGGGAATGGAATTGTTGGAAGTTCCTGGTCGAAAACCAGCATCAGGACTGAGAGTAAAGAGGGAACATAATACAGGCAGTATAAAGAGAAGAGGAAGAGTGCCAATACACCGTCCAGCAGCTGATGAATGGACCGAGGGGATACGAAAAATGACGGCATTTGGAACACGATAGGGGAGCGCGATGGGTGGAGTTGTAAAAAAGAGGCAGATGGGTAATAGATGGAAGCTATAAAAAGGAGAGAGAGAGAGAGAGAGAGAGAGAACTGGAGTCGGGTGAGGTGAGGTGAGGTGAGGTGAGGTGGGGTGAGGTGAGGTGAGGGGAGGGTAACGATGGAAACAGCTTCTGGAAGGCGATATGCAGGAACACAACCGCTTCCAGTGCTGCAATCTGATCAGTAAGGAAGGGATTAATGAGAGCCATCTAGAACCGGAAACAGAGGGGAGGGGGTGTGGGTGAAATGCGTGGGCAGCAGGTGCATGCAGCCAGGATAGGAGACAAAATGGGTGACATGTTGTTGGAGGTGCGACTGAGAAAGGAAACAAAAATTCGAGAACCTCAAGTGGATCGGAAGGAAAGAAATAGGGCGGGGATCCATCAGGCCAGGATTTCTTGACATTGGAAAATTCAGTGTTCGCGCCAGAGGGGTACAGGCTACGCAGGAGGAATATGGTGTTCCTCAGTTTTGCGTTCGCCGCAACTTGGCAGTGGAGAAGGTCGAGAACAGAACGGTTGGTCTGGGATTGGAAAGAGCAGTTAAAATGGCATGCAACCAGCAGCTCAGGATGGTCAGTGCGGACAGAAGGCAGGTTCTAAAGAAACCTGTCGACTTGACTGTACTTGGGCTCGCTGATATCAGAGAGGTTACATCGGCATCATTGAATGTAGCAAACTGGGAGGAAGTCGACTTTCATCTTCGCCTCACATGCTGGGGCTGTTTAAATCCCTGGATGGTGCTGTTGAAGGAGGTGTGAGAACAAGTGTTGCACCTCCTGAGGTTGAAGGCGAAATCGGCATGGGTCAGAAAGGATCAGCCGACTAGGGAGTCAGGGACGGAGTGGACCCAGCGGAATGCGGAAAGGAGCGGGGAGGAGAACATATGGTGAGAGGTGGGATCTCGCTGACATTGGCGCAAATGTTGCTGCATGCAAAAGCTAGAAGGGTGGAGATTGAGGACCAGGCGAAATGTGTCTCTCTGCAGCTTTGTGGAAGGCGGAAATGTTGCTGCATGCGGAGGCTAGAAGGGTGGAGATTGAGGACCAGTAAAACTCTGTCTCTCTTCAGCATTGTGCAAGGCGTGATGAAGTACTAGAAACGGAGGGACTGCGACGGAGCGTTCCGTAAACCACATTATGGGGAATACATGTTTCCTAAAAAGAAAGTGGACATTTCAGACATCTGGAATGGAAGGGCTCCTCTTGAGAGCAGATGCAGTAGAGACGCAGGAACTGGGAGAAAGGCACATAATTCTACCAAGAATCAGAGTGGCAAGATGTGTCGTTGAGTAGCTGTGGGAATGAGTGAGATTATACAACATGTCAGTGTACTGTTTGTCTCCTGAAATGGAGAACGAAAGATCCAGGAAAGGGAGACAAATGTCTGCAATATTATATTTCCTTATAATTTGAGAGCTGGATGGAAGTGAGTAGCGAAGGTGATAATATTGACGAGTTGCGGGCTGCCCGATTATGACCGCACACATCAGGAGGATTGTTCTTTTCACCATCCTTAAATTAAAGTCACTTCCCCTGAGATCTTGTGCTGACATTCGAAGCTCGCTCGCGAGGTTGTCAATCGAGGGCCCGGGACGATTTCACCGAGCTGCCTCCGGGCAGGATCAACAAACGGTTACAGAAGGACAAGATTCAAATGGAAATGAAATGATCGTGTAATTCCATGGAGATTGACAGAGTACAAGTGAGAATGGCCGGACACAATTCACTAAGATAGGCGTCTCCGTGATTGGAGTATTGTGAGTAAAAAGGGTACCAGCAAATTGCACTGAAAAGATCAGAAATTTCCGCGCTAGTTGCGTTAATACTGCACTTCAGGTAAATAATCTCGCATGAAACTATCGTCAACAACAGAGAACTCAACCGAATCAAAACGTTGACTCACACTGATGCTTTTCAGGGAAGAAACAGCCGGAGATGGGCCAGGCTTTCCCCAGATTCTCGCGCCCCTAAGCGCGGAGCTGAAGTAAAACCCTTTGTGACCAAAGTGAAACCGTGGTAAACCTTAAGGTTCAGACATTGGAAGTATTCGCAGCTCCCAGTCAGAGGCAACAGAGAAAAAAACCTCATTGTTGTGGTACAGGGTTCAAATATGGACCCACACCGGAAGGTGAGCCTATGTACTTGCCCAAAGACCATCAGTTACCGGAGGTTTACGGCAATCCTGTGTTTTCAAGTTGGCAAGACTGTCTTATTAATTATATTTTACTGAATTAAACTTGAATATTCCCCACTGACTATGTGGCGTATGATTTTTTTTTATTTTCGCTCATCTGTGTTTTATTCAGCCAAATGTAAAGCCACCACCGGCTGACGTCGCTGACTGGTGGAACATTGAGCATACCTTCGTAGAGTTTGTTCGAACTCGTCCATTTCCCAGCCTTCCTGAGCTGCTTGTATTCGGCGCATGTTACTCTGAACAATTCGAGCGAAGGGACCTGTCCAAATGTCCCTAATTCGTTGTAACTCTGTCGACGGACAGAACGGCTTCTGGTAGATGGTTCCATGCAGCCACCACTGTGAACAACAAGTCGTCAGATCCCCTTTAAATCTTCCCGATCTCAGCTTAAGCCGGTGCATTTTAGTTAGAAACCCTCTTACCTTTGAATAAAAACTGTGACCATCCATCTTATTTACGCCACTCATGATTTTATATACGTCTTTCAGGCTGCACATCAGACTGTTTCGCTCCAGGGAACACAGTCCCAGTCCTTCCAACTCATCTCTCTAGTCCAGGCCATATACCTGTGATTGCTTCCTGCTTCCTCTCCGGTTTAATCACATCCTTCTTACAATATGGCGACCAGGACTACACATTATATTCCAGATGCGGTCTCACCAAAGTTCTGTACAGCTCGAACATGCTGTCCCAACAATTGGATACTCATTCCCTCTTCCGATGAAAGCAAGCTTGCCAAACCGTCTCTTCACCACTTTGTCTCCCCTCACCTTTCAGGGAATTGTGCACTTGTCCCCTTGGTCTCTCTGTCCTATAGCACGCCCATAGCCCTGTCATCCACCGTGTATATCCTGCCCTGGTTTATCTTGTCAAAATGCATCACTTTGCATTTGCCTGAGATAAATTCCATATGTCCTTCCTTTGTCCACTTTCCCAGTTGACGTAGCTCCCGTTGTAAGTTCTTTGGAGACAGATTAACCACAGACATCGTCTACAAACCCGCTGGCTCCCCCAGTTACCTTCACTACATCTCTTCCCACCCTGTCACCTGAAAGGACGCCATCCCCTTCTCCCACTGAGTGTAATTTAGTTCTGGCTGCATAACCGGCCACGTTAAGTTATAAGATTCTTCCTATTGATGATGCTTCACGAACACTATTTTACAAAAGAAAATCGCGATGACTTGTACAGTCAACATACACTCTAAATGCACCCTCCCTCCAACCACTGCTGCGAATTACATTTGCAAGTTGCACTACAGTTATGTGCATCGGCCGCTACAAAAGATCCTCCCAGACTCACAATCTCCATCACCAAGTAGGACGAGGGTTGCAGTTTCATGAGATCACCAAAGGTGACGGGCTGCCCTCCAATTTGCACTCCTCTCTTACTTGCAAACACGTCTCCGTCCTTTCATCTCAACTTACAACATTTCAAGTTGTAGTGCAACTTGCAAATGCACTTCGCAGCAGTGGTTGGAGGAATGCTGTATTTGTGGTGTGTTGACGGTACAAGTCATCGCGATTTTCTTTTGTAAAATAGAATTCGTGAAGTATCATCGAAAGACCACGGTGGAAGGATGTTCACTAGAAGCGTGGCAGAGGGGTGAGGGAGTAGAGGACAAGAGGAGAGGTTCATAGAGGAGGGGAATAGATAGCGGGGCGGAAATAAGAGCGCAGAGAGGTAGGAAGCAGAGCGTGGCGCTGACAGCCTCCGGTTAAAAGGAAGGGCTAAGAGGGGGCTGGGAGGAGGGTCAGAACGGAGGGAGTCAGAGATAGGTGCTGGGAGAGGTATCCAAAGAGAATATAGGTCACAGTGAAGATGTAATGGACACAGAAAGGGTGAACAGAGAGAAGTGCTGATATAAATGGGGCGGCAGAGAAGGAGGGGGAGTCAGGAACAGAGAGAAGAATGTTGGCAGAGATGAGGAAGAGCAGAGAGGAATTCCGGCTGACAGAAGCAGGGGGCAGTGGTTGCTTGCCATAGGAGAGGACAGAGAAGAGGGAGGACAGAAAGAGCGTGTGTCCGGAGCGGAGGGAGGCGGAGAGGAGTCCAAGTGGAGAGGGGGGTCAGCGGGGAATTGTCAGAAAGGAGAATGTAGCAACAGAGGAGGGTAGGAGCAGAGGACATGAGAGGAAGGGAGTGACAGAAGAGGGATTGAGTGAGGAAGACATCGTGGAGAGGGTACGGGGGTGTGGTTGATAGGTGAAAGAGGTGAAACACGAGAGGACGAGGGGTGAGGGAAGGGGCATTAGATAAGAGAACGGCGTGGAAGAGGAGGAAAGAATAGATGGGGAGACGAGAGGAGAGCGGTTGAAAGAAGAGTGTGATCGCTGCGGAATTCAGAGGGTCCCGGAGGGGTGGAGAGTCGGAGCTGTGACTGGAGGTGGGATAATCGCCGCCCTCAGAAATAAGCGTAATATGATAGGCCGAAAAGGTAATTTGGTGGGTTGAAATGTGGGGACCAGGGGAACGCTGATCTCTGTTCTCTCTCGGGGTGGAGGGATATGAGAACAGACGTCCAGCGATGGCGGAAATCCCATAGATTACTTCATCTCCAGCAGAGGGGCCACATCCCACGGAAGGAGAGGTAATTTTAGTTCTTGCACAGCAAACTTCATCTTCGGAATATATGCCGCAGAGACAGTGAAATTGTGACAAAGCGATGGAATCTTCAGAGGAGACAGGATGGGAGAAGTCGACGTAGCTGTGGCAGACGGTGGGTTCATTGTAGATATCGGTGGATAGTTGGTGTCCTGATATGGGGACAGAGAGATCCAGAAAAGGAGACGGTTCCACCAGCGAGAATGCAGTGCTGGAAAGATGGAGCAACACAAAAAAAAATTCTGGAGGAACTCAGCAGGTCAGACAGCATCTATGCCTGGAAATAGACTGTTGATGTATCGGGTGAGACCCTTCATCAGGACTAGAGCGAGGGTAGATAGCCAGTATATGAAGATGAGGGGCAGGGTTGGAGAAAGAGCTGGCGGGTGATTGGTGGCTGCAAGTGAGGGGTGAAGATAAGTAGTTACAGAGATAAGTGCCTAGAGGGATTCGATGGAGATAGACGAGTAGACAACGGAGTCACGGAGAGAGCGATCCCTGTGGATAGAGGTGATGGAAGGGGAGGGGAGGGTAAGATCAATTAGAATTATTATCCTGGAGATATGACGCGAAATTTTTAGCTGGTGTGAACATGGATTGTGAACTGGTGGTGGGATCCAGTTGCAGATGCGCAAGTTCCAGAGATGATATGTTGGGAGAAAGGTGTCGGAAATGAATAAAGTGAAGTTGAGAGCAGAGTGGAAATTAGGAACAAAGGTGGAAACACTGATAATTTCTGCACTGCCAGAATTAGCACCGATGCAGTCGTCGATGAAGTGTAGAAAGAGTTGAGATGTGCTGCCAGATTATGTTTGGTGAAAGGACAGTTCTACGGAGCCAAAGAAAAGACGGAGGTTGCTGGGCCCATGCTATTGATTTTGGCAAAATCATGTATTTGTAGAAAGTGGTAGGAAAGGAAAGAGATCCATTCACAAAACCAGGGCAGAGAGTTTCCATTCCACTCTTCAAAGGGTTCTCTGAACCTTCGTTGGAAAACAACTGATTTCGTTGAACAATCAAGGGCCCTGGGTGAAGTTTCACCGCTGACAGTTATCTTTAGGTGACATTCATCTTTATGTTTGGAAAGGCAACTGCAAGTAATGTAACCTATTGTTCTTTATTAAGTAGTAATCTGGAGATCATTGAACATGAAGTCACCCTCAGCTGTGGAGAAGTTCAACAGGTCCACAAGCAGTGAGGTGACATCACTGAGACCAGTTTCGGAGCACTTCAATTTCTGATTGGCTCTGGGTCTCAGCACCTTTTGCCTTTAGCCAGCTCATGTTCATTGGTGTTTGCATTCATGATGAGTGTCTGAATGGTTACTTATAACTACCAATCATCATTGGTGAGCTCGTGTTGCACCAATCAGGCTGCTCTCAGGAACATAAATGCAGGGCAATGTGCAGAGTGTAAGGTTAGTCTGAGTTGGCCTGCTTTACCGTGAAGAGAGAGAGATTATGGATTATCAAGTGTGTCAGAACTACCACCAGGAATGTGAGGCTGGTGTCAACAAGCAGATCAATCTGGAGCTCAATTCCTCCTGTGTTTATCTGTCCATTGTGAGTCTTTCATTCCTGTTCCGAAGATCAGGAATGTCTGCCGTGGGGTCAAGTCTATGATCTGTATTTATCTTCGTCACCCGAAGGGGGCTGTGGGAGCCTTTGTATTACACAACAGAAGTCCTCGTTACCTAGTGAAAACTTGTTTAGCTAATGACCTCCCTTCTTTGCAGCAGTTGCGCTCAATACCTCTTCATATAAAGCAAGCTTAAGTATTGGTCTATTATTGTCACTTGTACCGAGGTACAGTAAGAAGCTTGTCTTACAAATCGATCATGCAGCTCAATTCATTACTCAATGCAGTTACATTGAGTTAGTACAGAGTGCATTGATGTAGTACAGGGGAAAACAATAACACTACAGGGTAAAGTGTCACGTCTTCAGAGAATGTGCAATGCAATAAGGTGCAAGGTCACAGCAAGGTAGATCGTGAGGTCATAGTCCATCTCATTGTATAAAGAACTGTTCAGTAGTCTTATCACAGTGAGATAGAAGCTGTTCTTAGGTCTGGTGGCACGTACCTTCAGGCTTCTGTATCTTCTACCGGATGAAAGAGGAGAGAAGAATGTCCCCGGTGGGTGGGGTCTTTGATTATGATGGCTGTTTCACCAAGACAACGAGAGGTAAAGAGAGTTCAAGGAGGGGAGGCTGGTGTCTGTTATGCGCTAGACTGTGTCCACAGCTCTCTGCAGTTTCTTGTGTTACTGGGCAGAGCATTTGCCGTACCAAACCGTCATACATTCAGATGGGATGCTTTCTCTGGTGCATCTGTAAAAGTTGGTGAGAGTCAAAGGGGGCAAATCAAATTTCTTTCGCCTCCTGAGGAAGTAGAGTCGCTGGTGAGCTTTCTTGTTCGTGGCTTCTACGTGATTTGACCAGGGCTACCTTGGTTTGTATTTTAAATAGAAAGAGTTGACATGCTGAGCAGCTTCAGGTAGGGACAAGTTTCAGTCGGCGTTCTGTTTTCCCAGAACTATGGAATGACATGGCTTTGTGGAGATGGTCAAATGAGATGTCTTTACTCCATGGTTGAATTCATTGTATATTTAAATGTTGTATTTCCCCAACATCTCTTGAATTTCCCAGAGTATTTCCTGTAACTACCGGAAAAGACGGAAGTGCAGCAATCCATTTCTGCACAGCCCAGCGTCTGAACCTTTCTCGGCTGTTCCATGGACGATCTGAAGGTCCAGCGTCTTGAGAGAGCTCCGAGCATTGGGAGAAATTTGTTTTGACTTGATCAAATGTATTCTATTCTTGGTGAATGGTTGTCGTAGCTGTGTGTTTGCAATCACCGCAATCCTTTCAAACATTCAATAATGCTTTAAGGTGATTTCTACTTGTATCATAATGCAAACATTGAACTAAAATCAATTGATATATTTCTAGTCCTCGTACATTGACCTGGATGACATTGCCCTGCGTCACTTCAGGAGTTTTTCAGGAAGCGGGGCCATGAGGGACGGGAGCAGGCTGAGAAAATTGTGTTATTCCAGAATCGGCGTCGATGCCGAATCTTGCTGGCGGACATCAAGATCTGCCCTGCGTAATAAAATGTCTGTTTACCCGTTTATTATTGAAGCTATACAATAAAGACTTTGGTTTGATTTTTCAAAATGACATGTTGCTGATTTCAATTCTCCTGTACCAGTCTGTTTCCCTGTATTATGCAGTTCTGCTTGCCTTCCACACTGTTGTTACCGTTCCACGTGATTTTTATTTTTTGTTGCCTTTGATTTCAGAAGCCAAGGCAAGCTAAGTGGAGCAGCGCTCTGGCGGCAATGTGGAGAGCTCTGCACATTGAGAAGGACGTGAACCAGTGCCTGCTGGATCTGCACAAATTTGCCACTAATCACGCTGATCCTGATGTAGGTTGTTGTTTGGGCGAATGCCTGCATTATCGACTGTTCACTTTCAGCTATCTACGTCAGTGGCCATTGTCAGATCTGCATCCTCATCGGAACTTGGAGGGGGTACATTGGTTAGAGAAGACATTTTACGTAACACCCTCTGCACCATTGACTGAACTTCAGTCAGAAATTACATTCAAATGAGGATTTGGGAGTTCCATGACATCTGATCCGGGAGGTAACTTTTCTCTCCTCTTTCCTTCCAGTTGCGTGAATTCCTGCAGCACCACTACTTGGATTAACAAGTGAAGATGATCAAGAAGCTTATAGATCAGATCACCAATCTGAAGAGACTGAGAGCTACCGGGAATGGTCTTGGAGAGTACCTGTTTTACAGATTCTCCCTGGATTGACTGTATAATCGTCACTTCTCGATTAGCTGAAAATGCCCCACATTGTAATGGGAAATGTGCAGCTTCTTCCCGTTTCCTTATGCTTTGAGATATTCAAATCTGGAAATAAAACTGTCTATATTGTTAAATCGGCTGTGCAATTCTTTCAACCAACAACCCCAGATTCAAACTGCAGTTAACACCAGCAAGCAGTTAATTCTAATTTTCCTGAGTCGTGGCATGGTTGTGCAGTTGAGGGTCAATTAATTTAAGATTTGAAGCTATCTGGGCGATAGAAGCGGGGAGCACGCCCTTTCCATTGATGCAGTAATAAAGTAATTAAGGTTTTCATAACCCTAACTTCAGTACCGCCATCTTATCTCGTTTTCTAATTTAATATGCGCTCTCCGGCTGCCGTGATAGAAAATGGGAACTCCTGTCATCGGCCCCATTGTGCTGGACCAACACTCACTTCAACAAATGCCCCCAACGTATGGATGAAGCCTGTCTTGGAAATCTCTTTCGGAAAAGAGTTGTTGGACTAAACCGGAAAGTGTTTTGGGTTTCCACGGTATTCGTTGCAAAATATGAAATATAACTGCGGCTGGACTGCGCAGGCGCGGCGAGGGATGTTTAAAAAGTCGGGGCACAAAAAAAAACTTCGGAGGCTTCGTGGGCTTCGCTTCGGAGGACTTCGGAGCAGATAAGTTTTCCTTTATCTTTTTATTAAGGTTTTAAGTATAGGCTTAGTTTTTAATAGGGTTGTAATTTAATACAGTTCGTGTTTTTAAAAGTTACTTTTATAAGGGTTGTAAAATTTTTAAGTGGAAGAGTGCGGGCTGGATTGCGCAGGCACAGCGCGGGCATTTACAAAAGCCAACCGCCATATCCAGCGTGAGGCGTCGGAGCAGAAGTGGACTGAGAGGTAGCAGAGTGTTCTGGGCTTTGGCTCAAGGGGCTTCGGCGTAAACAGGCGAAGAAAGTTAGGTGACGAGTTAAGGAAGGAGTATGAGTGCGGTATCCTGTACTCAGTGTCAGATGTGGGAGTTCTCGGAGTCCTCCTGCCTCCGGGAGGGCTACATCTGCACCGGGTGTGTCTAGCTGCAGCTCCTGAGGGACCGCGTTAGGGAACGGGAGATGCAGCTCGATGATCTTCGTCCAGTCAGAGAGAGTGAGGAGCTGATAGAGAGGATTTATAGGCAGGTGGTCACTGTGGGACCATCGGAATCAGGTAATTGGGTCACAGTCAGGAGGGGGAAGGGAAAGGGGAAGGGGAAGAGTCAGGTACTAGAGAGTACCCCTGTGGCTGTATCCCTTGACAATAAGTACTCCTGCTTGAGTATTGTTGGGGGAGACAGCCTACCCAGGGAAGTAACAGTGACAGTGGCTCTGGCACAGAGCCCGGCTCTGTGACTCAAATGGGTAGGGAAGGAGATAGGAGGGTACTATAGTTAGGTGGGCAGACAAGCGATAATGTGGATGCAGGTAAGAAACTCGGAAGGTAGTTTTCCTCACAGGTGCCAGGGTCCGGGATGTTTCTGATAGAGTCCAAGATAACTGAAGTGGGATGGAGAACAGCCAGAGGTCGTGGTACATATTGGTACCAAGGAAATAGGTAGGGAAAGGAATGAGGTCCTGAAAAGAGACTATAGAGAAAGGAAGGAAGTTGTGTAGCAGGACCTCAATGGTAATAATATCCGGATTACTGCCTGTGCTAGGCCACAGTGGGTATAGGAACAGAATGAGGAGGAGGTTAAATGCGTGGTTGAGGGATTGGACTAAGGAGCAAGAGATTCAGTTTTCTTGACCACTGGGGCCTCTTTGGGGCAGGTAAGACCTGTTCAAAGAGGACGAGTTGCACTTGAATCCCAGGGGGACCAACATACTGGCGGGGAGATTTGCTAAGGCTTCTGGGGCGATTTTAAACTAGAATTCTTGGGGGGTGGGATCCGTACTGGAGAGACTGGGGAGGAGGAGTTTGGCTCTCGAATGGAGGAGGCTAGGAGTGGTTACCGTGGGCAGGTGATAAGAAATGAAGTGTTCAGACAGGTTTGAGATGTGTCTATCTTAATGCAAGGAGTGTTGTGAACAAGGCGGATGAGCTTAGAGCTTGGATCAATACTTAGAGCTATGATGCGGTGGCCATTACAGAAACTTGGATTGCTCCGCGGCTGGAATGGTTAATTCAAGTACCGGCTTTTAGATGTTTCAGGAAGGACAGGGAGAGAGGCAAAAGAGGTGGGGGAGTGGCACTGTAGATCAGAGAGAGTTTCACGGCTGCGGAAAAGGTGGACGTTGTGGGGGGATTGTCTACGGAGTTTCTATGGGTGTAGGAAAGGAACAGGAAGGTATCAATACCAGTGCTGGGTGTTTTTTATAGGTCGCCCAATATTGACAGGGTTATTGATGAGCAGATAGGGAAGCAGATCCGAGAAAGGTGTGAGAATAACAGAGTTGTTGTGGTGGGGGATTTTAATTTCCCAAACATCGATTGGCATCTGCAGACAGTGAGGGGTTACTTGGGGTGTATTTTGTTAGGTGTGGTCAGGAAGGATTCTTGATACAGTATGTAGATAGACCTATAAGACAAGAGGCTGTGCTTGTCTTGTTATTGGATAATGAACCTGGTCAGGTGTCAGATCTCTCAGTGGGTGAACATTTTGGTGATAGTGTTCATAATTCTATCTCCTTCATGTTAACACTAGAGATGGATAGGAACAGACAGGCTAGAAAAGTGTTTTCTTGGAGTAAAGAGAATTATGTGGCTCTCAGGCAGGAAATTGGAAGATAAAATTGGGAACAGATGTTCTTTGGGAAAAGTACGGAAGATACGTGGCAAATATTTAGGGGATATTTGTGTGGAGCTCTGAACAGATATGTTCCGATTCGAAGGGAGTCAGGATAGGAGACAGGAACCATGGTGTACGAAGGCTATAGTAAATCTAGTCAAAAGGAAAAGAAAAGCATACAAAAGGTACAGAGAGACAAGTAATGTTAGAGATCTGGAGGAGTACAAGGCTAAAAGGAAGAAATTTAAGAAAGAGATTAGGAGAGCCAGAAGGTGACAGCAGAAGGCCTTGGCAGGCAGGATCAAGGAAAACCGCAAGGCGTTCTACAAGTATGTGAAGAGTAAGAGGATGAAATGCGAAAGGACACAGCCTATCAATTTCAGCAATAGGAAAGTGTGCATAGATCCGGCAGAAATAGTGGAGGTACTTAATGAATACTTTACGTTAGTATTCACCACGGCAAATGATCTGGGGGATTGTAGTTACGGCTTACAGTGGGCTGAAAAGCTTTAGCATCTAGATATTAGATAAGAGGTGGTGCTGAAACATTTGGAAAGCATCAAGTTAGATAAGTCGCCGGGACCGGATGAAATGTACCCCAGGTTGCTGTGGGAGGCGGTAGGAGGAGTTTACGGAACCTCTGACGATGATCTTTGTGTCGTCCATGGAGACGGGAGAGGTTCCGGAAATGTGAAGGGTTGCGGATGTTGTTCCCTTATTCAAGACGTGGAGTGGGTATCTTCCAGGCAATTATAGACCGTTGAGTCTTACCTCAGTGGTTGGTAAGCTGATGGAGAAGATCCTGATATGGAGGATTTATGAACATTTGGAGAGGTATAATATGATTAGGAACAGTTAGCATGGCTTTGTTCAGGACAGGTCCTGCCTTACGAGCCTGAATGAATATTTTTGAGGATGTGACTAAGCACATCGATGAAGGGAGAGCAGTAGATGTAGTGTATATGGATTTCAGCAAGGCGTTTGATAAGGTACCCCATGCGAGGCTAATGAAGAAGGTGAGGAGACATGGGATCCAAGGGGACATTGCAGTGTGGATCCAGAACTGGCTGGCCCACAGAAGGCAAAGAATGGTTGTTAAACGGTCGTATTCTGAGTGGAGGTCGGTGACCAGTGGTGTACCTCAGGGATCTGTACTGGGACCCGTACTAATGTGATTTTTATAAATGACCTGGATGAGGAAGTGGAAGGGTGGGTTAGTAAGTTTGAGGATGACACGAAGGTTGGGGGTGTTGTGGATAGTCTGGAGGGCTGTCAGAGGTTACAGAGGGATATAGATAGGATTCAGAGTTGGGCTCAGAAGTGGCAGATGCAGTTCAACCCAAATAAGTGTGAAGTGGTTCATTTTGGTAGGTCAAATATGTTGCCGGAATATAGTATTAATGGTAGGACTCTTGGCTGTGGAGGATCAGAGGGATCTTGGGGTCCGAGTCCATAGGACGCTCAAAGTGGCGGCGCAGGTTGACTCTGTGGTTAAGAAGGAATATGGTGTATTGTCCTTTATCAATCGGTGAATTGAATTTAGGAACCGTGAGGTATGGTTGCAGCTATATAGGTCCCTTGTCAGAATCCACTTGGAGTATTGTGCTCAATTCTGGTCGCCTCGCTACAGGAAAGATGTGGAAGCCATAGAGAATGTGCAGAGGAGATTTACAAGGATGCTGCCTGGAATGCGGAGTATGCCTTATGAAAGTAGGTTGTGGGACCTCTGCCTTTTCTCCTTGGAGAGCCCGAGGATGAGAGGGGACATTATTGAGGTGTATAAGATGATGAGAAGTCTAGCTAGGGTAGATAGTCAGAGGCCTTTCCCCAGGGCTGAAATAGTGGTCAGAAGAGGACATAGGTTTAGGTTGCTGGGGAGTAGACATAGAGGAGATGTCAGGGGTACGGTTTTTACTCAGAGTGGTGAATGCGTGGAATGGGCTGCCGGAAACGGTGGTGGAGGATGATACGATAGGGTCTTTCAAGAGACTGTTAGATAGTTATATGGAGCTGAGTAAAATAGAGGGATATGGGTAACCCTAGTAATTTCTAGTGTATGGACATGTTCTGCTCAGCTTTGTGGGCCGAAGGGCCTGAATTGTGCTGTAGTTGTTCAATATTCTATGCTTATGAAAAAAACAAAATTATTCCTTGCAGTGCCATAAAATAGTGCAAAAAATTGGAGGCAATGTGGAGTAATGTTGTGTTGAACATGGAAAGGGCATCAGAATATTTCCCACGTGCCTCAATGTAATTCACCAGAAAATCAGAAAGTATAATCCATCAGCTCTCATGAATACTTGTCAAATGTCCAGAGTTCAACGATCTTGTACTGAAACACTCATCTGTGTTGCTTTTAAAGACTGTTTTCGAATTTAAAGAGGAGATTTTTATTGTGCACAGTGAAAACCAAGTGAGGTATTATCCAGGACCACAAGACTACAAACTCACTAAGGACAATCGGTTTAAACCCAACCGAGATCAATGTGGGTGAGACTGCCTCATGGGGACGTGAATGCTTCCCTGTACGTGTGGCTGATTTTTGGTAATAAAATTGAGTGGCTGAAAGTCGATTTCAGGAATCTCTTCCTCAATAACGGTATCAGAATAGAGGTATCGACAGAGTTGTTTTAAGGTGCTCTCACAACATTTAAGATGCGTCTCAATGAACACATTAATTGCCAAAAAATAAAAGGCGATGGTCAAATTGTTAGATCATCGGATCACGTGGATGAGTAATTGCAGAGCTGCATATTCTTATTGGGCCGAAGGGCCTGCTTCGTCACTCTGTGACTCTGTGACTTCCTTGCTGTTTGAGAAGGCCTGGCGAGTGAAACGGGGAGAGAGTGAAATTCGGGCAGTAATTGGGAGACGTTCCAGGTCAGAACACATATCGATCGTTGTGGCTGGTAGATTTGCTTCTGCAGTTCATCATTGAGAAAATGTCGGCACAACAAAAGACTTACCCCAAACTGCAATAACATTTCAGAGGGTGTAATGCTGCAGCCTGGATATGTCGGGAGAGGTGGGGTTGAGGGGATAGCAAGAGTCTCTTCACCTCAGGACAGTCAGTTCTTGCCCTTGACTGGGCGACAACGCCTTTAAATTTTCTGCCCGGTTCTGTGGCTGAATCCAGCTCCGAGTTGTCTGAGTTCTCCGTGGACATTGTGACGCAATGAACTCAAATAGAAAGAAAGAATCAAGCACGCAGAAATCAAAACTGAGCTCATTTTCTGACGTTGGTAGAGACAACAGTCTGGGGTCAAACTGCCACTGGAGGTCCAAAAGAATCAGGTCACGTTCGGATGTGGAGGTTTATTTTTCTGCAGAAATTCAGTGCGGAAATGACGATTTGAAACAACCCATGGTAAACAACAGAACCATTTATTCCTGTGTGTTTTATGATTTGAATATGGATTCCCCGGTCTCCGTGGGGATGTGCATTTTCCTTTCTCTATATCAATAGTCTGGGGGGCGGCCAGTCATCCACTATCTTTTACGTTTCATTGTGCGAGAACTGGGCGTCGCGGCAAGGCCAATCTTCATTGTTATTCACTTGTTGTCCTTGAGAAGGTGGAGGTTAGCGGCCGCCTTGAACTACTGCTGTTCCTCTGGTGCACACAGAGTGCTGTTGGGGCAGGAGTTAAAGGGGGGAAGCCCTAGCGACGACAAAGAACCTACCAGGTATTTCCAAGTCTGGATGCTTTGCTACTTGCAGGAAAATCTGCAGCTGCTGACATGACGTCCCAGCAGTTGTCCTCAGTACCCCGACAGGTGAAGACAAGCGTGCCGAACGTCTTCTTCACCACCCTGTCCACCTGAGTCGCTGCAGTCAAGGCACTGTACACACTGTCAAGGTACTGTCAAGGCACCGTACAGTGCACTGTCAAGGTCTCTCTGTTCAACAAAAATTCCTGGGCCCTGCTATTGACTGTGCAAGGCCAGCCTGACGCAATATCCCAAATGATTCACTTCGCACTTGTTGTAGTTACATTCCATCTGCCATTCATTTGAACACTTTCCCAATTGACCTTGGCCCTGCGGTAACCTTAGACAACGTTCTTCCTTGTCCACTACACCACCAGTTTTGTTGTCCTCCACAGACTTATCAAACATAAATGCCAATATGCCATTTCTTTTCCAAACCCCCTTCAGCCCCTTCATGCTGTCTGAACCTAGCCGAGGACCAGTGTTGCTGAACCTCCTGTTTCTGTGACGTGAAGTATCTCGCCAAACATCTTTGTCGAGTCCAGTTTCCACACACAGTTGCTTCCAAAAATGTCCCAGTACTGGGGTGGCTCCCCCAAACCACCCCTTGTCCTTTACAGTTCAAGAATAAAAAAACACAGTGCACAACATTGACGCAGTGCTGACCAGGCAGCCATTTACCCAGCTGCTGTTCCTTCTTCACTAACTTTGCATTATATTCCTATTTTGGTGGAGTTGTGTTGGGGCCTTTATCCTGTGCATTGTCCTTCTATCGGCCTCTCTGTCCATTATATTCTTGGAGTAATTGGAGGAGGCAACGGAGTCTGGTCACCATGCTAGCCTGAATTGCCCCTCCCTGTGATGTACGTTGTAACTAGTTCTTTCATCTCCCATTATCAGTGAAGTTCCAATAGTATGACTCCTCTGATTAATCCTGGCCTATTGCTGAGGATGTTTGTTAGAGGCAGATCACTTCCTAAGGATAATAGATTTTTTTCACATTAAGGACACAGTCACCAGACTGGCGATGTATTTTGAGCAAGTTGAAGAAATAAAACTATACAGGATTTTGTAGGACGGATCCTGGGGAGAAGTATTGCTGGGAAACTGACAGAAAAAAGTCCATGTTAGCTTTATGTATAGAATATATAGAAAGTAGAGGCTATACTTTTTTTAATTCATAATCTGATCTGTGCTTAAAATAGCTGCTGATCTCCTTAAGATGGCCGCTGGACCTCCTTCTTCTTCAGCTCAAGCGTGGAAAACTCTTAGTGCGGGAAACATATAGCTCATTAAAGAAATAGTTAGCCCATTCCTAGGGAGATACTTTTGATTTAGAGTAGTTCATTAAAGCATGGTTAGCACATTCCTAGGAAGACACCATTGATCTATTGTGTAGCTAAGGGTCGTTAGGGTTAGTGCGACTAATGATTTTGCAGCCGATCTGAAGCTGATAGTTTTTAACTGATAAGCCAGATTCCAGCAAGTCTCAGAAGTCATAGGTTATAGGGGCACATTGTAATGTTTTATTACCATTAGCCTTGTAGCGAATCAGTCTAGTGTTGTTTTATAGCTGATATTTCTGCAGTCTCGTACCAGGACTCCCAATGCCCATAAATAATTGGGGCACACTGTGATTGAGTCATAGTTCTGTAGCCTAGTACTAATACTCCCAATACCTATAAATAATTGCGGCCCCCTGCGATTGAGATAGGAAATGACTGTGGCGAAAGACAAATGGTTGTGAGCTAGGAGACAACTGTGAAAGGAGGCAAATGGTGAAGGATGAAACTGTGAATATAAGAAAGAACACGATGGATTGTAAGAATGTAATTGAGCTAAGAAAAAATGTATAAAAAAGGCCCTCGAGCTTTGCTCGGGGGCAGTCAGAGAGGGCAGTAGTCAGAGCGTGACTAGTAACTTACTGTCTGACGGTCACAACTTTTCTTTGTAAATAAAAGTTTAACTTCTTGAGTAATCATCTGCTTCTCCTGGTCATCTATCTATTGCGGGTAACCACGATAGAAGAAGACATGTTTCCTGGATTTAAATTCCTTCCATAGTATTCCAAACCCCACCCCCCACTATTTCTGTAATCCCCTCCCTTACATTGAATGTCTGACCATCTTACCTCCTCTCTGAACCCCAAAATTTAGTGGTTTCATAACTGACAGCTGTGACTTCAGTTACCAAGGCCCTATGTGTGGTCTGACTGCTAATAGTGCCAGAGCACAGTTCCATCACAGACATAGGGAAGGAATTATTCAGTGGAAGGTATTTTCCAATCATCTCTGTCCATTGTATTTCTGTATACACCGCCCATTGTCCAACACAGACACAGTGCTGGTGTGGGGTGATATATCCTGTGGATGGTCCCTCTCTCACCTCTCTGTCCATGATATTCCTGTATACAAATCCCAGTGTCCAACACTGACACCGTGCTAGTGTGGGGGTGGTGTGTTTTTATCCTGCAGGTAGTCTCTGTATCTCTCTATCAGTCACACCCTCTGTCCATTATATTCTTGTGCACACCCCAGTGTCCAACACTGACACATTGCTGGTGTTGGGGGAGGGTTGATTTATCCTGTGGTTGATCCCTCACTCATCCATCATATTTCTGTGTACACTGTATTTCATCTGCCATTTCAAAGGGAGATTGGGTAAATACATGAGGAATCAGGAATCAGAAATAGGTTAGTGTGATGGTGTTATTTGAAATGGTGGAGGAGATGGTGTGATCACAGCACAGGCCGGACACAGAGGTTTGCATAGATTGTTGCTGCGACCAGTTCTATTTCATTCACCATACGTAAGTTCCTCGTCCAATAAAATTCCAACAGGTATCACCATTTCCAAAGGTAAGCTCTTTAGGATCTGGAGTGAGGTTTACCCGTGGATGTTCTCAAAAACCCACTGTCCACTGAAGTTCCAATGGGCATAGCCCACTGCGCAATTGCGGCACTTACCGAGGTTTGAAGCGATTCCAAGGAAACTGACTTTTAAATGTTCATCCCCTCATCTTGTGATTATATAGCCCTGCTTTCGGATTATCCCACTATTTCATAGAATACAAACTAATTTTCAGGACATTCCTCTCAATAATTGGCAAATTGAATATCTTCTATGCCTCCTTGAACGCGAGTTTATTCTTTCTAAAGAACAGGACCAAAACTGCACAGAGTACACCAGGTATGTCCCCACCAACCAATCTGGACACTTGTAATAACACTTACTGCTTTTCAACTTCATCTCTCATGATATCAATGCCAGTTTGTCATTTTTCTTCTGAAACACCTTTTCCCCCTCTCTGAACATCATGTTTCTGTACTGTAACGTCAATAACATTCTCTCGAACTTCCTTGTTGGGTCCACCTCCCATACAAACAGTTTATTGCCTAAACTGACCCAGTACTTATCGGGCAGGAGATTATACTGTGACTACGCCCCCTGAAACATTTATTTTCCATTACAGTTGAAGTATAAACAACCCAGTGCAGAACACCGACCCATTCATAAACCAGCCAGAGCTTTACCCTGCAGCTATTCCGATATCACCTCCTGTCCATTATGTTCCTGTTTTCACAGCCCAGTGTCCAACACTGACAGTGCAGTGTAGGGGGATTTATCCTGTGGATGACACCTCTCTCACCCTCTCTAAGCATTATATTCCTGCGCACAGCCCAGTGTCAAACACTGACACAGTGCTGGTGTGAGAGTGATTTATCCAGTGGGAAGCCCTCTTTCACCCTGTCTATCGATCATAATTTAACTTTGACATGCGGCAGATAAGAGCAAGAGGTGTGATTGGATGAGAAGCAGAGGGACTGAGAGTATTACCGTGATGTTGGCAGAAATTTCCCCTTACTTGTTGCAAATTATGAATTTTTGAACTGCTTCCAATAGCCTGACTCCAATGATTAATCCTGGGCCCATTGCTGAGGACGTTATTTGCAGGTATCTCAAGTACGAAGAATAAATATTTTTTTCATCTTGGTGACGCAGAAGACTGGAGCAATGTTGGGCAATGTGAGGAAACTAAAATATCCAAGATTGCGTTAGCGGGATTTCGGGAAAAAGTGTTGCGAGGAAAAGTGTGAGAGAGTGAAAATCCTGGTCAAGCTGAGGGAACAGACATGAACTTATTTGCTTATAGGTTTCTCCCATGTTCCCGCCATCTCCATGTCTGCCATCCCCTCTCATCCATTCAGTGTCTGACAATCTGAGCTCCTTTAATTCTGCCCTCCATTATCAGCCAATGTAGTGGCTTCAGAACTGGCAGTTGTGCCCTCAGCTACCAATTTCCCGCGGGCTGTCTGCTCAATTCAGAGTTCTGGAGCACAGAGACCAATGTCCACTTTTAGGGCAAAATGGACGATGTTCTTTTTCCATTTCTGGCTGTTCTCTGTGGTCCCAACCAACAACAAAGCGCTGCTGGAGCTTGGTACTGAGCTGAATGGTCTGTTACTGCGCAGTATCTGACTAATTCACTCTGGCTTCTGCAACCATTGCAGTTCAAAAGGAAGAACTCCAGGGGTTAATTCTGCCCTGTTCTGATGTTCTGTTGCAACAATGAGAACAAAGGACTTTGCATTGCCCTGACTCAGGACACATTTATTAAAATGTCACAGATGCAAATTGAGCAACAGATGGAAACAGGGAATGTGTTTATGGACTGGGGGTGGGGAGAGAAACAGGAGAGCTGTTTGTGGACTGGGGGTGGGGAGGTGGTGGGGACAGAAATAGGCGGCGTGTTTGTGGACTGCGGGTGCGGAGGAATTGCGGACGGAAACAGAAGAGGTGTTTTTGTACTGGGAGTTTACAGATGGTGTGGACAGGAACAGCCAGGGCATCCAGGGTGGTTTGTGCTGTTGGGATGTTTGACCTGTTTATGTGGAGGGACAGGGCAGGGCAATGGATTTAAAATGCTGATACAGGCTGTTCCTTCTCCAGCGCCCTGCCAACAATCCATCGCCGTTTACAATCAGAGGCATGTAGTTACACAGCAAGAGACATCGGCCGATAACATCCACACCGACCGAGTTCAGTGGACATTGGCCATCTGCCTTTGGCCCATATCACTCAAACGTTTCTGCACATGTCCCTATCTTAAGTCTTTTAAATGTTGTAATTTGAATCCCCACTGCAGCACCTTCATCAGCTCATTCCATCCACCTTCCACCCTCTGGAAAAAAATACCGTTCATGTCCCCTGTAATTCTTTCCTCTTTCACATTAAACCTGCCCCCCCTGCTTTGAGAATCATCTAAACTGGAGAAAATACTGTGACCATTCATCTTACCTGCGACTTGGGTCGAAGAAATCATGAGGCATCAACACTCCTTGTGTGTCAGTGTGGTGCCCAACAGAAGCACCAAGAATATCTTTGATACTTTGATGAATCATACATAAATCTCCATTTCCCGAGTTGCAAACTTCAACATTCAGAGAGAGGCTGCATTAATACATGTGTGGTCTGGAAAAGGTGGTGAATGTGATGGGGTCAGTTGTAAAGGAGCGGAGGAGTTAGAAACAGAGAAACATAGAAACCGACAGCACAATTCAGGGCCTTCGGCCCACAAAGCTGTGCCAAACATGTTCCTACCTTAGGAATAACTAGGCTTACCCAAAGACCTCTTTGGATAGCTCCACATACCTATCCAAAAGTCTCTTCAAAGAACCGATCGTATCGCCTCCACCACCGTTTCCGCTAGCATATTCCACGCACTCAACACTCACAGTGCAAAATACTTACCCCTGACCTCCTCTGTACCTACTCCCCAGCACCTCAAACCTGTGTCCTCTTGTGGCCACCATTTGAGCCCTGGGAAAAAGCCTCTGACTATCCACGCGATCAATGCCTCTTCATCATCTTTTCCACCTCTATCAGGTCACACCTCATCCTCCATCGCTCCAAGGAGGAAGGGCCCAGTTCACTCAAACTGTTTTCATAAGGCATGCTGCACAATCCAGGCAACATCCTTGTAAATCTCTTCTGCACCCTTTCTGTGGCTTCCACATTCTTTCTGTAGTGATGCTCCCAGAACATAGCACAGTAGTCCATGTGGGGTATGACCAGGTTCTATATAGCTGAACATTACTTCTCAATTCATTACCTAAATTCAGTTCCACGATTGATGAAAGACAAGACACCATATATCTTATTAACCACAGAATCAACCTTTGCAGCTACTTTGAGTGTTCTATGTACTCGGACCCCAAGATCCCGATGATCGTTCACTCTGTCCTCAGAGGTTCAACCCCTCCGTCAGGTGTGTTCTGTCACATGAACATTACAGCTGACCCTGACACTGTGGGAGCCCCCAGTGTCGATCTTCACCCTCTCACCACTGACAGAACAAGGTTTAGCTCATTAGTTCGGAGGATGGGCTAAATCTGTGGTGGAACCACAGAAATATATCCGCTGTTCAAGGGTCTTCAACCTTCAACTTTATTTATCTTTGCTGATGCTGTCTGACCTGCTGAGTGTCATGACTATGACAGCACACAGGTGTCCACACCACCGATGTTTATGCCCACCTGCACTCATCCAATTTGCCCACATTAGGTCAAATTCCTTCCCTGCCTTGCTTATTCAAGTGCCCATCTCATTGCCTCATCAACATAATGATTGTATCTTATTCCATCGCCTCCTCTGGCAGTGCATTCCAGAAATCAAACACTGTCTGTCTGGAAAACAAATTTCCTCCTATCCCTCTTCAATCTCCTTCCTCTCATTTCAACCTCTGCCTTCTTGTTTGTGATACCCCTCCCATGGTAAAGGATTCTACCTGTCTTTACCTCAATCTTGTATACCTCACATAAGGTCACAGCACGCCTTCCTCTGCTCCAGGAACAAGAACCCCAGCCTCTCCAATCACTCCGGCTGATACAAGTCCACCAATACAGGCAACATTCTGGTGAAACTCAATTTCCAACACAATGTCTCAACTTTTATATTCTCTGCTTCGACATATGAAATTAAGGATGCCACATGACACCTGTTATGCCAATTTGAGGCATCTATAGACCTGTACCGTTGTCTCTTTTTGTTAACGTTCCTTCATGTCCCATCATGTACCTTCACACATTTGTTCTCTCACAAACTCAGTCACTGCATCTCCTCTATCGCCCACTCCGTCTGTCACTCTTTCCCTCTGATATACCGACAATCTTTCTGTCTCTGTCCTTGCCCCCCTCTCTCTTTCTCTCTCTCTCTCTCTCTCTCTCTCTCTCTCTCTCTCTCTCTCTCTCTCTCTCTCATTCACACGCACGCATACAAAGCAAACTATCTTGTAATTTCTGGAATTCACTTACACGTTCTGCCGCCCTCTGTCTTTCCTAATCACTCACACTTTTCCTATTCATTCTCCTGTTTCACACTCACTAATCTCATTTCTCCCCATTCCCCTTTAAATTCTTTCCCTCTATATTGCAGTCTTCTACACCACCACCCCCTCGCTCTTTCTTTCCCGTAGTCAATCAGCACAGGCCCTTTTGCCCACGATCCCCATGCTGAATAACGTCCCAATCTGTACGAATACCATGTAAGAGCAATTGGTCCATAACAGTCTGTATCTTGGTGATTCAAGTGCTTGTCTAACTGTGTGTGAAATGTTGTCTCCATGCCTTCATCACACCCTCAGGCAGTGCATCCCAATCTCCAGCCACCCTCTCAGAGAAAAAATGTTTTTCCAATCTTCTCGAACTTTGCCCGGCCAAACCGATGTTCTCTGGTTTCAGTCACATCTGCAACGAGAAAATACGTTCTTACCATCTGCTCTATTGATGCCAATCATATATTTTGTACTTCAACCAACTCCCCCTTCAGCCTCTTCTGCTGCAAGGCAAACAGTCTTTCCTTCTAACTGAAACACTCATTTCCAGGTAATATCCTGGTCAATCTCTTCTCACCCTCTCCAATGCAACCTCGCCTTCGTATACTGTAATGACAACAACTGTACGCAATACTCCAGCTGTGGTCAACCAATTCTTTATACAGTTGTACCTCGACCTTCTTTTCTGGTATTTTGTGCTCTGAATATGGAAGGCAGTTATCCCCTAAGCAGCCGTCACTTTCTTTCTACCTGTTCTGCCACTTTCAGGGATACTTGGATCTGTACCCTGGCTCCCTCTGTTCCTCAATAGTCCGCTACTGTTCATTGTGTATGTCCTGCCCTTATTAGTTACCAAACTACATCACTATGCACAACAGACTGAAATTCCCTTTGTCATTGCTCTGCCCATCTTACCACCTGATCGATGGCCTGTGGCCTCGATCTGTCCCTCCCAATATCAACAACAGTAAACTTTCATGCCAGATGCAAATTTACTGATCATACCCACTACGTTGATACATTGATACATTGATATCCGACTCATCTGTGCACCGGTGTGGGCCCCAGCACCAATCCCTTTGGTGTACCACATGACACAGGTTTCTAATCACAAAGCAACTCTTCACCAGCTGTCTGCTGTCAGGGTCCGCAATGGGACCTCTGCTGTTTGTGATAATGTCAATTATGGATGAAATTATGTGTGGGGTGGGGGTTCTGTAATTTTTAAGACAACACAAAGATTGATGGAGTCGTGGACAGTGTAGAAGATTGCCAAATGATATAGTGGATATGCTAGGGGTACGGGTGGAGAAATGTCAAGCGTGAGGTGTCAGATAACAGGTTTATATGATAACAGTCCGACAACTTGTTTTTTGCTTTCAATGTCACGTGTCTCTGTTGCTTCATTCAAGGCTGTGTGAACGCCTTTGATCTTTAAAGTTGTTACCCATACATGGACACAAGTCTAGAGTCACATCCACACCCACCAGAAAACACAGGACCACAGTCTGCCCTGCCCACCCTCCAAGAGAACACACACGCAGCTGTCAACAGAAACACTGAACAAGTGCTGAGTGTCTCTCATTGTGCTCTAACCAGTGTCCTGGTGTGAGCAGTGACCTGACGTAATGACAATGCAGCTTCAAAACAGAAACGAGGCTGCTGGTGAATAAGCCATATGTATCTCGAGAACTGCTTCTGCGTGTCTGTGCTGAGTTCTCTGCTGACCCCTGGGATAGTGATGTGAGTGCCCTGGGGTAGGGGACGTTATGGGTTGTAGTGGTGTGTGAACCTCTGGGCAGAGGTGGTGCAGATGTCCGCCCTCTCCATCTTCCCTCAGTATCCCAGGAACACTCTCACTGTCTCTGTTTCAGATGGACTCTCCGGGCCCGCTCCAGGAACCGAATCTCAGACTACCTCCGATGAAGGTGAAAACGTTGCATTCTTCCCTCTGTCCGCAGGGGTTCAACCCCTCCGTCAGATGTGTTCTGTTACATGAACATCAGTGCTGACACTGACAATGTGGGAGCCCCCAGTGTCAATATTCAGCCTCTCACCGCTGACAGATCAAGGTTTAGCTCATTGGTTCGGAGGATGGGCTAAATCTGTGGCTGAACCACAGAAATATATCCGCTTGTAAAGGGACTTCAACCTTCAACTTTATTTCTCTTTGCTGATGCTGTCTGACCTGCTGAGTGTCACAGACTCTGACAGCACACAGGTGTCCACACCGATGTTTATGCCCATCTGCACTCATCCCATTTGCCCACATTAGTTCTAATTCCTTCTCTTCCTTGCTTATTCAAGTGCCCATCTCATTATCTCAGCAAAATAATGATTGGATCTGATTCCACCGCCTCCTCTGGGAGTATATTCCAGATAGCAAACACTTTCTCTCTTGGTAGCAAATTTCCTCCGTTCCCTACTGAATCTCCTTCGTCTCATTTCAACCTCTGCCTTCTTGTTTCTGATACCCTTCTCATGGGAAAAAGGATTCTACCTGTCTTTGCCTCAATCTTGTAGACCTCTTAGCAGGTCAGAACTGGGCCTGCTTCGCTCCAGGAACAACAAACCCAGCCTCTACAATAACTCCCGATAACACAATTCCGCCAATCCAAGCAACAAGCAGGTGAACCTCAAGTTACAACACGATGTCTCAAATTTTATATTGTCTGCTCCGACTTATAAAGACAAGGAATCCATATGACTTCTTCAGCACCCTATACACCTGTGATTCCACTTTGAGGCATCTATGGACGTGCACCCGTGTGTCTTTGTATTAACATTCCTTCATGTCCCACCATGTACCTTCACACTTTTGTTCTCTCACAATCTCCGTCACTGTAACAGGAAGCTCACAGACTGAGAATAATGGACTCCCCATGTCAGAGGCTGAGAGTCCATCTGGAGAAAAGTCACCGGGGAAATTGAGCAACATATTCAAGCAAGGCTGAGGTAAAAGAGGCAGCTGGGACTGAGTGGGTGAGAGTATTTCCTCAGGCCTTTCTCTCCTCTGAGATACCTCTGCTATACACTACTGCCCCAATTATTGCCCTCCATGCGTAACGGTCAAGACCACTCCTTCTCATTACAAAAGAACACAGTAAATGAATTAATATCTTCTGGACTTCAGTCAATGTGAATACATTATTCCTTAAGTAAGCATACCTGTATTATAGGTGTGGCTTTGCCCAGTGTATTTCTAAACTTCAACCACCTTGCAATAAATGCCAACGTACCATTAGCCTTACGCACTAGAACCTCGATACCTGTGCATTCCACTCACTAGCAATCTCTCTCCCATTTGATTCTTCTTTCCTCACATTTTCTCTTCATTAAACTCCATTTGACATGTTTTCTCCCACACTCTATGTATCTGTTCAAATATGTTCTTTGCAATGTGGCCTTCTACCTGCTCTCTTGTCATCAGTAAACCTGTAAAACCCTCCTCCACGTCATCCCTGCAGGGTGACCCCATTTGGGTCAAGGAAATTCACCCTGCATAATTCACAAATCACTACATTACAATTTAAGATACTGAGCGAAGTTCACTCTCATGTATTTATGTGGAAATAAATAAGTAAATAAGCACAAGGATGCACAGGTGATATGGCGTCATATTATGGAAAACTGTGCAGGAACACAATCTTTATTTATAGGGACGCAACCTCCTCACCCCCACCACCTCCACCCCCCCCCCCCCAGTCACCTGGTATTTTTGGTCCAAGAACTGATACTTGCATCAGTACATTTGCGACATCGTTCCAGTCTGAAAAAGACCCACACAGTCCAACTCCCTGCCTTCCGCATGATAAATAGTCTTCAGTCCACGTGAACACATTAAATATTGTGAAATCTTCTGTACCAAATACCTCACTTTCTATCTTAAAATCTACATCCTTGTCGGAGCGTGTGTTTTTCTGGCTGAGCACATCATTACGTGGCATGTGTTCACATAATAAGCTCCCTTCAATCACCCAGAAAAGGTTTTGCTATATCAATGGTGGCACGTTGTTTCTGCACACACCGCCCCCACAACCCCTCGGGATGGGATGTTACGAGACTCCCTGAATGGATGTTCCCCACCAATGCGCCAGTAGAGGGACCAGCAAAGTTTCTGGAGTAAAATGTGGATCACTACCCAAATACAACGTATGATCGAGGCATTTATCTCATGCATGTTCTCCCCAAAGCTCTTACACCTCAGTGTTCAACATTGGAGGAATTGATCTTTATTATGTGCAGGTTTACTTTTCACTCCCCTAAATCCATGATAATTCCAATGAACACAGCATAATTCCGAACATTGCCTCAATGTTTGTGTGGGAGAGGTTTATCCTGTGGATGCTCTCTCTCTCAAACTTCTGTCCATCGCCCCTGCACCTACCTCCATTCTTCAAACCACCTTCCGCCCCAGCTCATTCACACACTGCCCTCAACTCCTCCCTCACAGATCCATCTCCTCTTCCCTCCACCGGCTACAAGCCATCACTCTGTCCACCTCAGTTGCAATCTTCTCACACCATAGAATCGCCTCCCTAAGTATCTTCATCCCCTCACGCTTGCGCAGCCCTCCTCCGTTCCACTGACACATCACAGAAAATTACAATGTGATTTTTTTAGGACAACTCCTCCCTCCGCACCACAACATGGGGGTTGCCCACACTCAAGTATTAGTTTGTAAAGCTGTAAAATAACTTCTCTGCCTTGTAGAATGTTCTGTGCCCTGTGTAATGACGACGAGCATCCCCTCCATCTTTTACCATCCTGTATGCCTCCGCTTGCCACACTTACTGATGCCTGATCATTACCCTGAGGTCCCCGGTACCTCAGTACTTCAGAGTTTTCCATTCATTGTGTGTGACCTGCCCTTACTTTTCTTCCCAATGTGTAACTCTGGGCACTTGTCAGGATGAACTTCCATTTGCTATTGCTCTGTCCAACTTGCCAGCTGATCAATATCTCTCTGTATCCTGAGACAATTCTCCTCATTTTCCACAACATCATCAATTTTTGTGCCATCTGCAAACTTACTCATCACCCCTCCTACATTAACAAAGGGAAAAATCCCAGTAAAATTCCACTGGTTCACCACTGGTAATAGGCTTTCATTGACAAAAGCCACTTTCAATCATCGTCTTCTGTCTGCTTTTTCCAAGCCAGTTTCAGACCCAATTTGCTTTACATCCAATGGGTACTTGTGGACTCTCCTGTACAAAATCCACAAATATCTAACTTCCCCAATCTTTCAAAACTTGATATTCCTCTTTGAAAACCTCCTGTGAGGTATCCTGAATAACCCACTGAGGTAGGGAAGTCCGGAGTTTCAGCACATCATGCAGCAAGAAATTCTTGGGTTCAAATGACTATCATTTAATCTTGTTCCCTTGTCTGTGATTCTCCTGCTGTTTCAAAGAATACAGATCTAACTTTTGTTGGTACCTCATGTCATGATAGCAATCTGTCCCAGGACATGACGAGGTGAATCTCATCTGGGCTGCCTTCAATTCAAGTATTCTTTCTAACATAAGGGGTGTATCTCCTTATGTAGCATTCCAAGTGCATCCTCACTAACACACTACACATTGTAACAATACTTTGAAACTCTACCCGCAACCCGCGAAAGATGTCAGTATGCCACTTTCTTTCCTAATTTCTCCTGCTACGTCATGCTGTGTGAGCAAAGGTGAAAAATTACTTCATCAGCCATTCCAGTTCCCACGTCCAAAGCTCGGTGACAAGTATTGACCAGTAATGCCTACAGGGGTTTATCCTTCAAATTCCACTTTCATTATAGTTGCAGTATAAAAAGCCCAGTGTTCCACACAGACACTGTGCAAGTATGGGGGTATTTATCCTGCCATTAATCCCTATATTGCTTTTCCTCTCCATTGTAGCTCCTCAATTTACAATCCAATGACCAACACTGACAAAATGCTGATTTGAACAGGAATAGTGATTACAACGGGAAGTGATGGGGACATAGTATGACTGTGATTGTGGTCTGAATTGGATATTTCTGTGTTTTATGTTCTTTCTTACTCCAGTTTTCATTGAGGATCCAGCAGACTCGCTCCTGATCAACCTTAGCCCATTTCTAACACCGTGTCTGTTCGATGGAAACTGCATAACAGGAATAATGGATTTTTTTCATTTCAGACTCACAAATAGCAGCTGATATATATATGTGTGTGTGTGTGTGTGTGTGTATTTCAATACAAAGAAAGAACAGCCAAAAAATAAAAAAAAAAGACTGAGTGAGACTAATTGTGGGAACAGGTGCTGCCAGGAAAAAGAGAGATTGAGAAAATATTTGGCACCTTGAGAGATCAGACACAATATGTCATGATTTCCATAACCTCTTTAGTGCTTGCTCCTCTATATTTTTGCGACCCACTCTATCAGTTGAATCCCTTAAAATATCTGAGCTACTGTCCTCCAAAATAACACTAATTTACTGCCTTTACAACTGGCTATTTTGACTTCAGCTGCCAAGACCTCTGTACTTTCTGCCCATTAGAGGTCTGCATCACCAACATCAACATACAAGCTGACATATTTCGTATCAAATGAGTGACCCTGTGGCTGCTCCTTTCCAACCTTTTCTGTTCACGATAGTGCCCCTACACAGCCGAGTGCCCAGAACTGCCACATTTCAGAAGGTTGGTGTGGAGTATAAACATGTCATGTACCTGTTGAGCTGAATAGCAAGTTTCAGTGCAAACACTTCTAAATAAGCAACTTGTAATTATGGGGCATTGTAGTTGAAATAGAAACACCTCACTGTTAAATTCTACCTTATTCTGTTCAGTTGTTTGTGAAGGCAAGTTAGCAAAGTGACATCAAAATATCATCCATGTTAGGGCCGTAGACAAGTGAAGGCCACATATGTAAACGGAGCAATGTACATGAAAACAAGAGGGGTTTGATGAAATGCGGACGGGTAATTGGTAGGAAAGGAAATCGCATGTTGTGGTGAAAGAGACAAATACTGATAAATACAGGCAGAGTTTCCTCAAACATGACAGTTTGAGGAAATACATATGATCATCCATGTTTCTCCGTTAGCACCGAGTCTTGCATCCCCATTATCTCTGTGTTCATCTCAATCATGATATTCTCATCCTGAATGTTGTCCCTTTATGGTCTTGATTCTCCATATCTTTGTAATCCTCTCCATGTTTTTAATTCTGCAAGCTATGTGAGTTTCTCAAATTCTTTTCTTTTGATAATTCCTGAAATTAATGGCCCCACCATTGCAGTTGTGCCTTTAGTTGCCAAGGCCCCATGTGTTGTCTGCCTGTAATGGTACAAGAGCTGACGGACCAATATTCAGTACTGACACATTTCCGTGTGTAAGTAATAGTTTAGATAATACTTTTCCAGTCATCTGTGTTCAGGTAGTTCTACAGCACAGCTGAGTTCTCAGCACTGCCACATTTCACGGTTTGGTGTGGAATATAAAATCTGTCATGAGCTGAATGATATGCTCCGGTGCAGTGATTTCCATATAATGCATTGTTGTTTTTGCAGTCATTACAATTCTAATAGAGCACTCAATGTGTTAATTCAGCCCTGTTCTGTCAACCTTTCTTTTTGAACAGGAAACATAAAAACTTAGAACGAAAGATTTTGCACACCAGGCACACAGGTAAAATGTCTTGGATGCAAATTGAGCAACAGATGGAAATGAGGAGTTAGTGGAATGGGGAGAGAGAAGAGAACAGCCTGACAGTCAGGCAGGTAGAGGCAGAGAATTTCAAAGGCACTTTCATCTGCTAAGCTGAATGACACTTTTCTGTGGATCAAATTCGACACAAGTAGAATCTTCATAGAATCCTCCCCAGTTTAATTCTGCTCTCTTCTGTAATCCTGTTCCCAACAGGGAACACAGAGACTGAGAACAAAGGACTTTTCATATCATGAGTGCACCTACCATTTGGTTAAGATCATAGATTCAAAACTGAGCAGTACTTGGTAGCAAGACAGAGCTTGGCCCAATTTTGCTGGGGAAAAGGGGAGAGAGACAGAGATAGAGAGAGAGTTCCCATTGCATTAGAGCTGTTGGATTGAATGACATTTATCTGTGCAATATCCTCTCAATAATTTCCCCTTGTGATTCTGGTCATTGCAAATCGAATAGAAAGACTGAGCAGTTCTGTTATATTCTGTCATCATGTTTGTGACAGGAAGCTGAATGAGAATATGATAACTTCAATTTTATGGACACCAGTAACTGGTCAAATGTCACAGTTGGAAACTGAGTAACAAAAGGAAATGGAACAAAAGGGGGATGGGCAGAATCGGGAGAGGGAAAATAGCAGAAAAAGAAAGAGAGAGACCAGGTGGATGGACAGTGAGAGACAAACAAAATCTGATCAACAGATCGAACATGGAAACATGGGGGGTGTTGGTGGAATGGAGACAGGGATGTGATGGCGAGAGAGAGAAAATGCAGAGAGAGTGAGACTGTGAAAATGGTGCATCCATTACTGATTGAGGGAACGGGCACAATTCTACCTGTTCCCAATCTGTGCCATCTCATTCAACCATCTTCTCTCTCTTGATCTCGGTCATAAAATTTATCATCCTGGTTTAAGGTTCCCACTCTGGTCATGCACTTCCCATCTCTGCAATCACCTTCATTACTTTGGGGTTTTGGCTGCCTGAACCCCTCTCATTCTGGCTCGTCAGTTATCCACAAGATTAGTTGCTTCATAATTGGCAGCTCCACATTCAGCTGCCAAGGCCTCCCAATTGCTGTCTGCCAGAGACCAATGTCCAGCACAGATTCAGGAAAGGAATTAGAATGTGGAAGTTTACTTCCCCATCCTCTCTGTTCATTATGGATCCAGTATACACAACTTATTACGTATGTAACACTGACTCTGTACTCATGCAGGAGGGAATATTCTGAAGATACATCTAACCTAACTTCCTCCAGCATCTTTTCAAAAAAGTGCTGCGTAACATGTGAGATCTGGAAAAGAAGCTTAAAGTGCTGGGGTTAGGTGAAGAGAATTGGGAGGATATGATGTTATTTTCAAACACAGACTGGTTATTGTTAGTTTGAATGGACTGTTCTTGAATGGCCAGGTCAGTTTAATTTTTTTATTGCCATTAAAATTCGGCAAGATGCACTGATTTACAAATCTGTCTGTTTTCTGCTCTTGTTTCGCGTATCACCCAGGTTGTCCTTTAACCCTGCTGTCAGTTAAAGACAGTAGGCAGAGCCCCTGCCCCATGGTGTCTCTGAATAATGTGTTTTTTTGTAGGGAGGTCACTGAGTGAAAATAATGGACTCACCATTTCAGATGCTGAGATAACATGTGGAGAAAGGTTGCAGGAGAACATGAAGCATCAGATTCAAGCAAGGTTGAGGTAAGAGAGGGAACTGGGACTGAGAGTTTGTGTGCATTTCCTCTGGCCTCACTCCCCAATGACATAGTTCTGCTGTCTCACAGCCACTCTATTTATCATTGTGAATTTGATTCCTCCATCAATGACTACCGAGAGCACTCCTTCCTTTTATACAAGAACACAGCAAAATAGGAACAGGCGTTGTTCACCTGCCCCTCAAGCCTGCCCTGCCATTAAATGCAGTCATTGAATGAAAGATTATTAGAGCAGAGCTGCAGGCCATTCACTTCACCCTGTCCATGAGAACCATCAAGTACCCAAGCGGACTGCTCCCATTTACCACGACATGGTCTGCAGCCTTCAATAGTGTGCTGATTCAAGTGATCATTTGGATAATTCTGAACTGTTGCGAGAGTCTGCCCCCCCCATCACCCTCAGGCATGCATTGAATACTCCAACTGTCCTCTGCATTCTTTAAGTTATGCAACACCAGCCCTTCGGCCTAACTCATCCAACCAAGATACCTACTTGAGCGAGTCCCATTTCCAACATTTGGCCACCGTCCGGCTCAAACCATCCTATCACAAGTATCTGTGTCATTAACTGTCATTATCATTGCAGTTTGCAGAGATCAGTATCCAACACTGACACCCTGCTGGTGTGGGAGGAATGTATCCTGTGAATGGTCCCTCTCTCACCCTATCTGTCTATTATAGATCAGGGATACACAGACCAATGGGTTAAGTAGTGTGCTTAACACGCATCCTTGAGGTCCACCTGTGTTGATTGTCAGCGAGGACAAGGTGTCATTACTAGTCCGCACTGAATCTAATATTTTAGGATAAGGAATTTAAGGATCCAGTTGCATCATCGTATGGCTGTGAGTGTGGCTTGAAATGGGTAATCCTAAGTTTTAAATTCCATATAATTCTTTCTCACTCCCATTTTCATTGAATGTCCAATACACTCACTCCTCTGATCAATCCTGGCCCATTCCTGACATCATGTTTGTGAGATCTGCCTTGCATTACAAGAATGTTATTATTTGCATTTGAACAAAAATACCAGATGAGATGAATATTTGCACAAAAAGTATACAAGATTCAGTGTGCGGTGCTGCTGGGAAGAGACAGAGAAAATCCATGGCACCTTGAGGTAACAGACTCGGTGTCTTTGGAACTTTCAGTTCCCTCTTTGGTCTTGATCCTCCATAGCCCTGCAGTCCACTCGATTGCTTTAAACATCTGAGTTCTGAGTTCTGAATCAGCTCATCTGAGTGTGTCCTCCCAAGAATCCACAATTATCCAAACTTCTCGACTGGCATTTGTGTCTTCAGCTTAGAAGGCCGCTGTGCTGTCTGCTCACTGCAGTTCTGGAGCACAGACATCATCCTGAAAAGCTGACAATTTTTACGATGAAATATAAAAGTATATGTATGTTCCTTTTCCACTCCTCCCTGTTCACTATAGAGCTTAGTGTCCCGTCGTATCACATTGCAGAAGCTTGGTGCATAAAATCTGTCACAGAGCTGCTGGGCTGAGTTACCGGTTTTGGTACAGAAACATAAATAATTTAATCTCCCTTTTGTGGCCGTTGCAGTTCAATTAAAAACAGTCCACTCTTCATTTCTACCCTGTTTTACCGTCCTGTTGGTAAAGTGAGCTCGCAAGGTGAGTGCTAGGCACCTTCCATGTAAGCGTGCAAGTAACATTGGTGAAAGGTCACAGATGCAAAATGCGCAACATGTGGACACGCAGAAGCAAGGCAGATATTGGTTGAATGGGTATGAAAATGTGATGAGGAATAGGCAGACAGAAGAATAGACACAGACATAGTATATCTGGCAGTTTGAGGGAATGAATATGATGATCCCTGTTCCCCAGTTCGCACCATCTCATTCACCCATCAGCTCGCTGCTGATCTCAATTGTGATATTCTCATCCAGCTTTCCAATCCTTTTCATAGTCATTCTTCTCCCTGTCTTTTCAATCCTCTCTATAATTTTTAAGACTTCAAAGTACGCAAGTTGCTCAAATTCTGTTATTTTGATAAATCTCATTTAATGGCTGTAAAAATAACAGTTGAGACTTCTGCTGCCAAGATCCCATGAATTGTCTGCCCATTATCACTGTGAGCACACGGACCAACGTTCATAGCTGGCACACGTTTAGGACACAAGGCATTATCGTGTAATATCCTTTTTCCACCAGATAACTGTGTGCCCAACACTGCCACATTGCAGGAGGTTCATGTGGGGTACATAATCTGTCGTGGAGCTGAATGATATGTTCCAGTGAAGTAAATTCTATATTATTCACTCTAGTTTCTGTGGCCATTACAATTCTAATAGAAGCACTCCAAGGGTTAACTCTGCCCTTCCTTGACACCCTGCTGAAAGGAAACAGGAGAAATGAGAACAAAGGACTTTTCACAACAGGTAGGCAGGTAACATTTGATGAAAGGTCACGGATGCAAATTGAGCAACAGATGGAGATAAGGAAACAAGTGGAGTCAGTGGAGTAGTTAGGAGGTGCGTGCCGATAGAGAGACAGAGTATTTCCATTGCAGTTTTAGGCTGAATGGCTCTACGCTAGGGCCATTACAGTTCTAATAGTAACAAATTGCAAATTAATTCTGTTTTTTTTCTGTTCATGCTGTTTCTAACAGGAAACACACAGACTGGGAACAAAGGACTCTTCATTGAAGGTGTGTAGGTAAAGTGATTAAAGGTTACATGCAAAATGAGCAACAAATGGAAACAAGAGGAATTAGTGCCACGAGTGTGGTCTCTTCACTGCCCATTTAGTTCTAATAGTCAGCACCCACTGCCCAGTCATTCTCATCACTGATGTTGTGGTTGTCACAGGAAGCTGTCAGACTAAGAACGATGGACCCTCCATGTTAGAGCGAGAGATATCTACTGGTGAAATGTCACAAGGGTACATTGTGCATCAGATGGAAACAAGGCTGAGGTGAGAGAGTGTGCTGGTTATGAAAGAGGATTACATTTTCTCCAGCCATTCTGCCCTCTGAGATATCACTCCTGTCGAACCCTGCCTCCTTTATCCTCCTGCATTTAAGTTCACCAACCCCCGCTACCAAGTCCCTTTGGAATTGCCTTCTCCATCTTTCTAAAATAAAACTTCAAAATAGTAACAGGATTTGTCTATACCGTCTCTCAAGCCGAGCTTTCCAACACTGTCACAGTGCTAGTGTGGAGGGTTTTCCCCTGTGGACTGTCCTTTTGTCACCCTCTCTGTCCATTACCTTCCTCTATACACAGCCCTGCGCACAAAACTGTCACACTGGTGGGGTGGGGACATTTATCCTGCGGACGGTCCCTCTCTGTCCATTATACTCCTGTTTTCACAGTCCAGTGTCCAACACTGACTCAGTGGGAGCGGGGAGAATTGTTCTGTTGAGATAGTTTCTCTGAATTCTCTTCAATGTATTTTCAAATGAAGGCTGGGTAATTACGTGAGAGGGACTGGAATAGATTATGTGATGGGTGCATGGAATAGCAAAAGGTGATTTGGTCTTGTGTGTGGTGTGTCCCTTAGAGCTTTTCCAACACGTGATACCATTAAAGATTTAGTCATCAGCAATCCCGACCCAGCTGCTCCTTGCTGATGTGTTTGTCACAGGAAGCTGTCGGACGGAGACCAATTCCTCTCCCTGAAAGACGATGTTTGTGTATATGAGCCGGAGAATTTGGGTGGGTGTTAATAACAATATGGGGAAAATAAGAAGGTTTGTGGTGGGATTTAGATAAAAATGGCTGCTTGTGGTTAGCGTGTTGTTAGTGAGCCAAAAGGCCTGTTCCATGTTGTTTGTTTCTGTGTCTGAATCTCAATATTTACTCGGTAATGCCTCCTTAGAAACTTATATGGTTTAGTCAGATCAACGACCATTATTCTCAACTCCACTGAATACCCAATGTCCAACACTGACACAGTGCTGGTGTGGGAAGGATTTATCCTCTGGACTGTCCCTCTCTCACCCTCTATGTCCATTATATTCCTGCATACACAGCCCAGTGTCCAACATTGACAGTGCTGTTGTGGGGAATTTATCCTGTGGACGTACCTATTACCTGCTCTGTCCATTATATTCCCACTGACCAACAGTTACAAACTGCTGCTGTGGTTGAGTTTGTCTCATGAAGATATTTTCTCTCACCTCCCCTCAATAATTATTCAAAGAGAGCCCTGGGAAATACATGAGGGAGACAGGAATAAAATATTACTCTAGGGTCTGTTGAAGTGGGGGAGAAGGAGCTGGTGTGGATCTCAAGCAGGGGCAGGGTAAGGTTGATTTGGCGATGCTGTTCCCGTGTGGCAGGTCTGTTTAATTCATTATAAATTCCAAAGCCACAATGTCCTCCATTGTCAAAGTTGATGTGTTTCTGGTCTGATTTGGGGCATGTCCACTTGCACATTAAAGTTCCACTTGTCAGAGCCCACTGCCCAGTCATGCCCATTACTGATGTGCCTGTGACAGAAAACTTTCAGATTGAGAACAATGGATAGTCAGTGTGGGAAAGAGATATAATCTGGTCAAAACCACAGGGAAACGTTGATCAACGGATGCAAGTCAGGGTGTTGTGAGAGAATGAGCTGGAATTGCCAAAGTTGTGCATTACCTCAGGCCTTACAGCCCACTGAGATGTCACTGATGTCCCACCGCTGTTCCAGTTCTCCTCAACGTAAGTGCTCCAGTACTCAGTCCCAAGATCCTTTGTTCCAGAATTGTACCTGGAAATCCTTCTATATCTTCATAGAAGAAGGCAAGAGAACAGTAGAAGTGGTAATCCAGACGACCCATCAAGATTTCCTGCCTACATTGACACACCCCTGGTGTGGATGAATTTATCCTCTTGATCGTTGCCATCTTCGTCCATTATATCCCTGAAATACTAGACCAAGTGTCCGACATTGACACAGTGCTGCTGTGGGATATTTATCCTGTGGTTGGTCCCTATGTCACCCTCTCTGTCCATTATTTTCCTGGTTGCACAATCCAGAGTCCAGCACTGATACTGCTGCAGCTGGGAGGATTTCTCCTGTGGACAGTCCCTCTCGCCCTCTCTGTCCATTACATTCCAGTGTAGACATCCCAGAGACAAACACTGATTTTGTTCTGGTTTGGGTAGATGTACACCTTAAATCTCTTCTCTACCCTTCATAGACCATGCCCCGGTATACAACACTGACTTAGTGCTGGTGTTGTGGGGGGGGGGGCATATGATGTGTACACTCCTCTCTCCTCCTCTCTGTCTGTAAACTCTTTTATACACAACCCAGTGTTTCAAGCAACATTTCATCAACTTTTTAAAGGGTATATGTGTAAATACATGATCCTCTCGGGAAGAGAAGTATACTGTGATGGGTTTATTTGAAGAAGTCAGTTTTTTTAGATCACAAGCATGGGCTGGGAACAGTTGTTTTGACTGTACTGTTCCTGAGTGGCCACATATGTTTACTTCATCATAAATTTCTCACCCATAATGTACCAAATGCACTTATCCAATTGGCCAAAGGTCTGGTGTGAGTTTAGATCATAGTACAGTGCAGCACAGGAACAGGCCCTTCAGCTCACAATGTTGTGCTGAACTAATTAAGGTAGTCCCTTTTGCATTCACACGGTCCATATCCCTCCATTCTCTGCATATCCATGTGCCTTTATAAAAGCCTCTTAAACACCACGTTCATATGTGCCTCCACCATCACCCCTGGCAGTGCATTTCAGGCAAAAACTACCCTGTGTAATAATTAAAAAAAATCCTGCCCCACTGTGACCAGGGTTTCCTGTAGGGAAGATCCTGTCTGACAAATCTATTGGAATTTGTAGGACGGGCAAGGGAGAAGCAGTGTTTGTTGTGTATTTGGATTTTCAAAAGGCCTTCGATAAGGTGCAGCACAAGAGGCTACTTAACAGGATGAGTGCCCATGGAATTATAGGAAAGTTATTAGAATGGCTGGAGCATTGGCTGATAGGCAGAAAGCAAAGGGTAGGAATAAAGGGATCCTGTTCTGGTTGGCTTCCGGTTACCAGTGGTGTTCCGCAGGCGTCGGTGTTGGGGCTGATTCTTTTTGCACTCTATACTGATGATTTAGATTATGTAATAAATGGTTTTGTGACTAAGTTTGCAGATGACAGCAAGATAGGTGAAGGAGCATGAAGTGCTGAAGAAACTGAAAGGTTTCAGAGAGACGGATAGTTTAGGAGAGTGGGCAAAGAAATGACAGATACGATACAATGTTGAGAAATGTGCGGTTCTACACGTTGGAGGAAAAGTAAATGGACATATTATACCTAGATGGGGAGAAAATTAAAAATTCGTTAGTGCAAAGGGACTTGGAGGTCCTTGTGCAGGATACCCTAAAGCTTAACATCCAGGTTGGGTCGGCATTAAGAAAGTGAATGCTATGTTGGCATTCGTTTCAAGAGGACTAGCGTATAGAAGTAAGGATGTGTTGATGAGGCTCTGTGGGGCACTGATGAAACTTCATTTGGAATATTGTGTACAGTTTTGGGCCCCTTATCTTAGAAAAGATGTACTGATGTTGGAGAGGGTTCAGAGAAGATTTACGAAGATTATTTCCGGAATGAAAGGCCTGACATAGGAGGAGAGTTTTTCGGCTCTTGGACTGTATTCATTGGAGTACAGAAGAATGATAGGGGACCTCATAGAAACATTCGGAAGGTTGAAAGGACTGGACAGAGTGAATGTGGGTAAGTTGTTTTACATGGTGGGTGAGTCCAGGGAGAGAGGGCACAGTCTTAGAATGACAGAGTACCCATTTCGAACAGAGATGTGGAGAAACATCTTCAGCCAGAGGGTCATGGATTTTTGGAATTTGTTGCCACGTACAGCTGTGGAGGCCCGACAATTGGGGGTGATAAGGCAGAGACTGTTAGGTATCTAATTATCAGGATATGAAGTAATATGGGGAAAAGGTTGGGAACTGGGGCTAGATGGGAGAATAATTTAGCTCATGGTGAAGTGACGGAATAGACTCGATGGGCAGAATGGCCTACTTCTACTCCTTTGTCTTGTGATCCTGTAATTTCCTCCGACAGCTTATTGCATATACCCACCAAACTCTTTGTGAAAATATAGCCCTTCGGATCACTTTCAAATCTTTCCCCTCTCAACTTAAACCCATGCCCTCTGGTTTTAGACTCCCTTACCCTGGTAAAAACAGACTGTGACCATTCACCTTATCTCTGCCTCTCACGATTTTATGATCCTCTCGAAGTCACTCCTCAGTCCCCATACTCCACAGACAAAAGTCCCATCCTATCCAATTTCGATCTACAAGTCCGGCCCTCCAGTCCCGGTAACATCTTTGTGAATCTTTTCTGCGTTCTTTGTGCCTTATTAACACCCTCGCTATCGTATGGAAACCCGAATACAATATTCAAGGTGTTGTCACTGCAAAGTCTTGTACAGCTCTAACGTGACATCCCAACTTTCGTACTCAATGCCGTGACTTATGGAGGTGTGCCATATAGCTTCTTCACCACCTGGCCTACTCATGAAACCACTTTCTGGGAACTGTGTACTTGTACCCTGAGGTCTCTCTGTTCCACATTTCTCCCCAGGGCCCTACCGTTTACTATGAAAGTCCTGTCCTGGTTTAACTTACCAAAGTGCAACATTTAACATGTTTCTGAGTTAAATTACACCTGTCATTCCTTGGATCACTTGCCCTGTTGATCTGGATACTGTTGGAATCTTAGATGCAGAGGATCCACAAGAGATACAACTGTTTGGATCTGGAACAAAAACAAATGATGTGCTAGAGGAACTCGGCGAATCAGGCAGCATCTGTGGAGGGAAATGGACAGTCGACGTTTTGGGTTGAGGCACATCATCTGGACTGACAGGTGAGGGGGAGGGTTGGGCATGAGCTGGAAAGTGATAGGTGGGTCCAGATGAGGAGGGGGAATAGGCAGATGGAGTCAGAGGAGCCGAATGGGTGGAAATAACGACAGTGACTGAGAGGCAGCAGGCGGAGGAAACAAAAGGGCTGCAGATGATGGAATCTGATAGGAAAGGAAGGTGAGCATGGACCCTTATCAGGGAGGTGGGGAGGGCAGCTGGGAACAGTGGTGGTGTCCAGTGGGAGTAGTGTGTGGAGGATGGGCAGATGGAGAAGGTGGGAGAGGGCGAATAAACTGGCTGATAGAGTGCTGGGGAAATCTTGGAAAGAATCCCAGAGAACCCTCTTCACTGTCCATTACACCACCAGTTCTGGTGTCATCCACAAACTTATTAATCATTCCAACCACATTCTCATCCAAATTGTTAATATAAATTACAAACAGTGAAACCCTGCACCGATTCCTGCAGCACACCACCGGTGACAGGACTCTAATCTGGAAACAACCCTCCACAGCCACCCATCTACACTCATCCCATTTGCCCTTATTTCGTCCATACTCTTCTCTCCCTTGGTGTTTCAAGTGCTGGTCCAGACATTACTTAAATGTGGGAGTTTCTACCCCACCATTCTCTCGGGCAGCGCATTGCAATCTGCAACCACAAGCTAAGGGGAACGTTTCTTCCTTATATCCCCTGTGAACCTCCAACTACTTAAATACTCTGGTAGAGACCTGGTCTCAGAGACATATTGCATAATTCCCAAGTCATTTTATAATTGTATTAAGTAAAAGAGGATAACTAAGGAGAGTGTCGGTCCACTCAAGGATAAAGGAAGGAAATTGTGCTGGGAGTCAGAGCAAGAGGCTGAGGTGCTAAATGAGGACCTTGCATTTGTGTTTACTGGGCGGGGGGAGAGGATTTGGAGGACAGTGAAAGCATCAGTGAAAGTATGCTGATGGGTTGTGAAGTTTTGGGATTAAGGAGGAAGTCGTGTTGTGTCTTCCGAAAAGCATTAAGTCCCCAGGGCTTGATGGCACATATCCCAGAATATTTAAAGAAGCAAGTGAGGATATTGCTGGGGGTTGGATTGGGTTAACAGCTGAGGTCCCAGAGGACTGTAGAGCAGAAAGTGGTGTGTCTTTGTTCAAGAAGGGAAACAGGGATAATCCAGGTAATTAGGGACCAGTGAGCCTCACGTCAGTGGTAGGAAAACCATTGGAGAGGATACTTAGGGATAGAATTTATGTGCATTTGGAAATGAGTGGCCTGCTTAGAGACAGTCAGCGTGGCTTTTTGGGGGGCAGGTCGTGCCTTAAACACTTGATTGAGTTTATGAGGAGCTGACAAAAATGTTTATTGAGGATAAGGCAGTTGTACATCAGCTGCATGGACTTCACTAAGGCATCTAATAAGGTCCTGCGTTGTCGGTTGATTCAGAAGGTAGTGGTGCCTAGAACCCAGGGTGAATTGCAAGTTTGTAATTTGAAACTGGTTTACCCATAGTGACAGAGTAGGGGTGCAAGGCTGCTATTGTGGCTGGAGGTCTGTGACTAGTCGTGTTCTGCAAGGAACAGTGTTGGGACATTTTTGTTGGTGATATGTATCAATGTTTTGTTTTATGCAGATTAGTGGATCATCAAGTTTGCAGAATCCAACAAGGTTGGTGGATTTATGGGCAGAGAAGTGGCAAATGGAGGTTTATCCTGGAAAGCATAAGGCGTTGCACTTCGGGATGTCAAATAAAAGAAGAAAGAATACAGTTAACAATCGGTCCCTTATTGGCATTGAAGTACAGAGGCATCTTGGGATCCGAGTCAATAGTTCACTGAAAGTGGCACTGCAAGTGGATAAAGAAGGCATATGGAATGTTTTCCTTCATTAGTAGAGGTGTTGAGTATAAGTGTAAGGAAGCCATGCTGCAGCTACGTTTATAAACCCTTAGTCAGACTGCATTGGAATATTGTGCACATTTCTGGTTGCACTATTATCGTAAGGATGTGGACTGTGGAGAGGGTGCAGAAGAGGATTCCCAGGATGCTGAATGGTTTAGAGGATATGACCGTTGAGTAAAGATTGGACACACTTTGGTTGTTCTCCCAGACGCTGAAGGGAGACCTTATTAGGATTTTATAATTATTAGAAGCACAGATAGAGGGGACAGGCAGAATCCTCTCCACAGGGTGAAGATGCGAAACAGTGAGGATATGCTTTTAAGGTTAGGGGGGAGTTTAAAGGCAATGTGAGGGGCAAGTTACTTCCTGCAGAGAGGAGTTGGTGCCCGGATTGGGTCACCGGTGTAGTGGTAGAAGCAGGCAGTTTGTGGAGTTTAAGAAGCTTTCAGATAGATGCATGAATATGAAGGTAACTGAAGGTTATGGATGGCACACAGGAAGAGGACATTTAATATAAATTGGTGTCAAGGTCGGCATAATGTCATGCGTCAAATGGTCTGTCCAGTGCTGAACTCTTCTATGTTAGATCTTTTTCTTAAAGTCATATTGTCATTGGGGCTTCACGTTTCTGGACAAATGGGATGTGTTCCAGGGAAGGTGGGACCTGTTCCGACGGGACAGTTTACACCTGAACTGGAGGGGGACTAACATGCTTGCAGGTAGGTTTTCTAGTGCAGCTCCGGGGGGTTTAAACTAGACCTGCAGGGGGAGGGGAACCAGAGTGTTGGAGAAGATAGTGAGGTGGAGGAGGTTCAACGTCATGCGAGGACGAAAAAAATCAAAGGTTTGTACGTGATAGAAATGTTCTCAGGTGCATCTATTTCAATGCAAGGAGTATTGTCGGTAAGGCAGATAAATTTGGGGCGTGGATTGGCACGTGGGATCACGACCTTATTGCTATCAGTGAGACTTGGTTGCAGGAAGGGCAGGACTGGCAGCTTAATGTTCCGGGCTTCCGTTGTTTCAGACGTGATAGAAGGGGAGTGATGAAAGGGGGAGGTGTGGAATTATTAGTCAGGGAAAACATCATGGCTGATCTTCGACAGAACAGACGGAGATGTCGTTTACAGAGGCCATATGGGGGGAGCTGAGGAAGAGGAAACGTGTGGCCACATGAATAGGGTTGTATTATAGACCGCCCAATAGTCAGAGAGAATTGCAAGAGCAAATCTGTGGAGAGATAGTAGACCGATTATAAGAAACAGGAAGTAGTAATAGTAGGGAATTTTAACTTTCCACATATTAGCTGCGGCTCCCACACTGGAAGGGCTGTATGGCTTGAAATTTGTCAAATGTGTTCAGGAAAGTTTTCTAAATCAATACATAGAGGTACCAACGAGAGAGAATGCAATACTTGATCTCCTATTAGTGAACCAGACAGGTCAGGTGACAGAAGTATGTGTCGGTGCACATTTTGGGTCCAGTGACCATAATGTCATTTGTTTCAAGTTAATTATGGATAAGTACAGGTCTGGTCCTCGAGTTGAGGTAATAAATTGGAGAAAGACTATTTTTTTTTGGAAATGAGAAAGGATCTAGGAAGAGTGGATTGGGATAATTGTTTTCTGGCAAGGATGTGTTCAGTAAGTGGAAGGCCTTTAAAGGCGAAATTTGGAGAGTGCCGAGTTTGCATGTTCCTGCCAGGATTAAAGGCCAAAAGGCCAATCTAACAGGCATAGGGAACCTTGGTTTTCAGGGAATATTGGCGATCTGGTTAAGTAACAGAGAGAGGTGTATAGCAGTTATAGGCAACTAGAAATAAATTAGGTACTTGAAGAATACAAAAAACATGGAAGAAAATACTAAAGGAGGAAATAAGGAAGGCAAACAGAAGACCTGAGGTTGCTCTGCAGATAACATGAAGGTAAACCCGAAAGTTCTCTACAAATATATTAAGAGTAAAAGGATAGGAAGGGACAAAATTGGTCCCCCAGAAGATCAGGGTGGGCGTCTATGTGTGGAGCCGCAGGAGATGGGGGAGATCTTAAACCTTGTATTTGCATCAGTGTTTACTTAGAAACCTGGCAGCGTGGATATGGAGGGAAGGGAAACAAGAAGTCGTGCCATGTAACATAGAGAGTTTAAAGAGGAGGAGGTGTTCACTGCCTTACAGCGAATAAAGGTAGATAAATCCCATGGGTCTGACAAGTTATTTCCTCGGACCTATAGCAAGACTATTGTAGAAATTGCAGGGACCCTGTCAGATATAATTAAAATGTCCTTAGCCACAGGTGCGGTGCCAGAGGTCTGTAGGGTAGCGTATTCTTTTCCGTTGTTTAAAAAAGGCTCTAAAAGTAAATCAGGCAATGACAGGCCAGTGAGCCTGACATCAGTAGTAAGTAAACTATTAGAAGGCATTCTGAGAGATCGGCTATCCAAGTATTTGGGCAGCCAAGTGCTGATTAAAGATAGTTAGCATGGATTTGTGCATGGTAGATCATGTTTTAGGAAACTTGTCTTGTTTTTCGAGGAGTTTACCAAGAAAGTAGATGAAGGAAAGGCTGTGGATGTCGTCTACATGGACTTTAGTAAGCCCTTTGACAAGGTCCTACATGGGAAGCTAGTTCAGAATTTTCAGACAATATTCATCCATGTAGAGGTTGTAAACTGGATTCGAAACTGGTTGTGTGGGAGAAGACAGAGAGGTAGTGGATGATTGTTTCTCAGATTGGAGGCCTGTGATGAGTGGTGAGCCTCAGGGATCTGTGCTCGGTCCATTGTTGTTTGTTGTCCATATCAATGATCTAGATAATAATGTGGTAAATTGGACCAGCAAATTTGCTGATGACACTAAGATTGGAGGTGTTGTGGAGAGCGAGGAAGACTTTCAAAGATTGCAGAGGGATCTGGACCAATTGGAAAAATGAGCCAGAAAATGGCAGATGGAATTTAATGCAGACAAGTGTGAGGTGTTGCATTTTGGAAGGACAAATCAAGGTAGGACATACACAGTAAATGGCAGGGAACTGAGGAGTGCAGAGGAACAAAGGGATCTGGAATTTCATATACATAATATCCTGGAAGTGGCGTCACAGGTAGACAGGGTTGGCATCCTGACATTGATAAATCAAACTACTGAGTACAGGCGTTAGGATGTTATGGTGAGGTTGTATAAGACATTGTTGACGCCAAATTTGGAGTATTGTGTGCAGTTCTAGTTATTTGACTATAAGAAGGATATCAGTAAGATTGGAAGAGTGGGGAGAAGATTTACTATAATGTTTCTGGGTCTTCGGTAGTTGAGTTATAGGGGGAGATTGAACAGGTTAGGACTTTATTCGTTGGAGCGTCGAAGAATGAGGGGAGATTTGATGGAGGTTTTCAAAATTGTGAGGGGTATAGACAGAGTAAATGCGAATAGGCTCTTTCTACCTCGATTAGGAGAGATATGTACAAGAGGACACGGCTTTGGGGTGAACACGGTGAGGTTTAGAGGAGCATTTTGGGGAATTTCACTCAGAGAGTTGTGGGAGTGTGGAACGAGATGCCATCTGACGTGGTAAATGCGGGCTCACCCTTAAGTTTTAAGAATAACTCTGATAGATATATGGATGGGAGGGTTTGGAGGGTTCTTGACTGGGTGCAGGCCAATGGGACTAGTGGGATAAAGGTTCGGCACAGACCATAAGGGAAACATTGCCTGTTTACTGTGCTGTACTGTTCTACGGCTGTATGGTTCTAACATGCCTTTGTTCATGGGAATTATTGTCTGGTGACATGCAAATTGGTGGTGTTCTGATGCATGTTATTGAAATTCTGACTGATTAATTTGTTTCCACTTTTGCAGAGGTTACGAAGTATATTGTTGAGCGGGCTGCAGTGCATGTTGCTCATTTGCGTTTTTTATGCAAAGCCTTGACAAGGTCACTCATGATAGGCTGCTGCATGAACAGAATCTGGATCAACTGAGAAAGCTAGTCAAGGACTGGCAGATCGAATTTACCCCAAATGAATGTCAAATGTTGCATTCTGTGAAATTAATCCATGACAGGACTGCACTACATGGCAGGACCCTGGGGAGTGTTGTGGAACAGAGAGACCTTGGGGTACAAGTTCATATTTACGTGAAAGTGGAGACACAGGTAGACAAGTGGATTGTCATCCATATTGATGATTTGGATGAAAATGCATTTGGCATGGAGAGTCAGTTTGTGGATGACACCAAAATTGGTGTTGGTGGAGGACAGTGAAGAAGGTTGTCGAATGTTACAACAGGATCTAGATCAACTGAAAATGATGGTCAAGAAATGGCAGATGGAATTTAACTTGGACCAGTGCACTGCTTTATTTTTGGTAACAAACCAGGACAGAACACTCAGTAAATGGTAGTGCCCTGGGGAGTGTTATTGAACAGAGAGCCTTGGGTAAATTGGTAAAGAAGTTAGTAAATTCGTTTATTGTTATCACATTTACCAAACTGCGGTGGCATACTTTGCTTTGCATGCCGTCTATACAGAGATGTCATCACATCAGTGCATTGAGGTCTTATAAGTTAAAACAACAAGAGAATGCAGAATAAAGTGTTACAGTTACAGAGAAAGTGCAGTGCAAGAAGAGAATAAAATACGAAGCAGTAACAAGGTAGAATGTGATGTTAAGTGTCTATCTTATTAAATTAGGGGACTGTTCAATTACCTTATAATTGCAGAATTGAAGCTGTCCTTGAGGATGGTGGTACGTGCTTTCAGGCTTTGATATTTCTGTCCGATGGGAGTAGGTAGGAGATAAAATGTTCTAGGTGTGTGGGGTCTTTTATGATGTTGGCTGCTTTATCAAAGCAGTGAGAAGTGTAGCCAGAATCCATGGAGGGGCGTCTGATTTCCATGATGCGCTGAATCATATGCACACATCTCTGCAGTTTTGTATGGACTTGGGGTACAAGTACATCGTTCCCTGGAATTGTTGACACAGGCACACGGGGGAGAGAATAACATATTTGGCACACTTGACTTCATCATTCAGGGCATTCAGTATAAGACGTTTTAGAGATCACACTTAGAAAACTCTGTGCAGTTCTGGTCACTCTTTAATGGAAGGATGTCATTAAGCTGGAAAGGATGTTGCAGGGACTGGAAGGCTTCAGTTTTCAGCTGTGGCTAAATCAGCTAGGCTTTTATTACCTCATGTAGGACGCTCAGGGTGAATTGCAGAGATTTATAAAATCAGGAGAGGCATAGATATGGTGGATGGACAGTTTTTTTCCCCCAGGATATGGAAGTCTTAAACTATAGGGAATAGGTTTAAGCTGAGAGGGGAAAGACTTAAAGGGGACCTGTGGGGTAATTTTACCACACAGTGGGTGGTGGGAGGAGGTCGTGGCAGGTAACATTACAATGTTTAAAATACATTTGGAAAGGGACTGAAAGGAAAGACTGAGAGGGATAACGGCCATATGCAGGCAATTGGGACCAGCTCAGCTTGGTACCTTGCTCGGCATGGACGAGTTGGGCCAAAGGGCCTGTTTCTGTTCTATGCACCTCTGTGAACCTACCCTGCTCACCAGCAACATCGTGGAGACCCTTCTCTGCACAATCTCCAAAGCAGTCATATATTTTCTATACTGTGGTGACCAAAACTGCACACATTCCAGATGTGGCGTGGCTGAGATTTTATGAAACTTCACCATAATTTTCTGCACTGAAATTCTCTGTGATGAAGGATCACATCCAATATGATTTTTATAGCAACGCATCTATAATTTGCAGCCACCATCAAATATTTTTCAATGCACGGCACTACGATGTTGCTCATTGCGCTCTGGGCCTTACATTGAATATGTCCTGCTTAACTTTTGTAAAAGTATCATGTTGCACTGGTCAGGATTAAATTCCATCTGCCATTGCTCTGCCCAATATACCAGTTTTATTCATTTGTAAACTGACTAATCATACCTCCTAAGTTAACATCAAAGTCATTAATATGCATGATAAATAGTAAGGTCCCAGTACCAATCCTGGTCACAGGCTTCCAAGACAAATACTTTTCTCCACCATCACCCTCTCTCTACGATTACCAATCCAAATTAGGATCTCACCTCTTCTCTTCATATTCCGTGCATTCTTCTGTGTAAGCTCAACATAGCTCTCAAATCTCTGTAATAATTCCCTGTCAATAATTGATCTTGATCTTGGAAAAAGTCGACTGACTTGCCCTCCACAACTCTTTAGAGTTCAGGTTCAGATTGGCTAATTATTAAAGACACCATGTTCAATGATTCAGGAGGGTGCAGATTCCCAACATTGACCGTGCTATGTGAAAAGAAATTCTTGGAAAACTTCGGTTTAAATGTCTGCCCCCTAATCTTATCTTCATGGTCCCTCTTTGTCAATGATATTCCAGTATACACAACCCAGTGTCCAAAACTGACACAGTGCACTTGTAGGTGGATTGTCTTCCTTTCAACCTTGATTTTCCTATTCCTGTGTACACTGCCCAGCATTCAGTCAAATATTCATTACACTCATGGCTGATTTTCCCAAATCTCAACTCCTCTTCCAGGACATCTCCATTATATCCCACTGGGATAGGGAATTTGACCTGCATTTGAAGTGACTGCACCCTTAGTATATTTTGTCAATGAAGATTCATCCTTGAGTTGAAACACCTCAACATAAACCTTGATATGCAACCTCAGGATATTATATGCTTCAGTAAGGCCATCACTCATTCTCCAATTTCTGAACAAACCTAACATATCATTCGCTCTTGACAGGACAAACTCTCATAGCTGGAATTGACCAACTAAATCTATTCTGCACTGCCTTCAATGTCTATCTTTTATTGAATAAGGATAACATAAAGTAAATAGTGACTCACATTTTATACACTATCACTTCCCAAATTCTAAACTCCATGCCGCCTGCTTTACTCACTGTCCGTTGCCACTTCCTACTGCCTGACAGGAGCTGATAAATACCCCATGGTGACCAGTGGGACGGAACATTCTGCCTCTGTGCTCTAATGTGCATTAAATTCCCTCTAATCTCTACTGTCCATTGCAGTCCACACACACAACTCACTGCCCAATACTATCCTACTACTGACCAGGCAGGGATTTATACTGGGTCTGCTCTCTTTCTAAGACCTACCCTTCATTACACTCCTTATACATAGCCCAGTGACCAATACTGCCCTGTTACTGAGTAGGCCAGGATTTATACTGAGTCTGCTCCCTCTCTAATCCCCACAGTCCATTACGGTCCATATACACAGCCCATTGCCCAATACTGTTCCATTACTGACCACAAAAGCTAGAGATGCAAAGTGAGTAATAGATGGACACGCGGAAAGAAGGGAGGTGTTCGTGCAATGTGGAAGGGTCGGTGGTGGGCACGGTGAAATTAAAGACAGTAACGTTGGAGACGGAATGAGGGGAGAGAGAGAGAGAGAGAGAGAGAGAGAGAGAGAGAGAGAGAGAGAGAGAGAGAGAGAGAGAGAGAGAGAGAGAGAGAGAGAGAGAGCGAAACACTATATCCGGGATAATTTGAGGGAACAGACTCTCAGCTTGAAATAAAATAAACCCAGCCTCTCCAGTCTCTCCGCGTAACTGAAAGGCTTCACTGAAAGCAGTGTCAGAGGTAAATCTGATGGTGAAGAAAGTGTTTGGCACTCTGGCCTTCATTAGTCAGGGCATTGCGCTGGATAGTTACGTTGCAATTATACAAGATGTTCATGAGGCCAGACTGGAGAATTGTGTACAGTTGTGGTCGCCCTTTTATAGGAAAGATGTTATTAAACAAAAAGAGTACAAAAACGATTTACCAAGATGTTGCCTGGACTTTGCGTTACAAGGAGAGGTTGTGTTGGTGAGAACTTTATTCCCTGGAAGATGGGAGACTCAGGGGTGACCTGCTAGGGGTATATAAGATATTGTTAGCATAGCCAGAGTGAAAATGCATGGTATTTTTTCCCAGAAATTTGGTGAGACACACAAGAGGGCATGGACTGATGATCAGATGCGAGAGATTTTAAAAGGGACCTTAAAGGCAGCTCCTTCACACAAAGTGTGGTGACTATTTGGAATGAGCTGCCAGAAAAGGTGATTGAAACAGGCACATTTAAAAGCCATATAGATAGGGACATGGATAAGAGAGGTTCAGAAATCTATGGGTCAAATGTTAACAGATAGGACTAGCTCTCTGGGCAATGCCGTCAGCATGGACAAGTTGGGCCGAGCAGCCTGTTCCCACGTTGTATGACTCCATCCAAGGCAACGTCCTGGTACATTTTCACCATTTGCAAACAATTGCATCTTCTTTATAATTTGGCAATCAGAAGTGTACAAAAATTTCAGATAGAATTTTATGAAACTGCACCATAACTTCCCTACCCTTGTATTTTAATCAGCTAATGAAGGCTAACTTCCCCTATGCCTTCTTCAAGGACACCTAGACGTGTACAGTGAGGTACCTCTGTTCCTCAACACCCCTTTGGGCCCTGCTTGTCATAGTGTGTAGCCTATGCATATTTGACATCCCAAAAGTATTTCACTCGGCACTTATCAGAACTAAATGCCACCTGATGTTGCTCTGCCTATCTTCCAAGCTGATCAGTTTCGTTTTGTAGCCTGAGGCTATCCTCTTCGTTAGCTGCAGCCCCAATTCTTTCATAATCTGGAAGTTTACCAATCATATCTCCTACATTGGTATCTAAATCACTGATGTACATAACAAACAATAAGGGTCCCAGTGCAAATGCTTGTGGTACACCACTTGTAGCCGGTTTCTAATCTTAAAGCAACTCTCCACCATCGCCTTCTGCCTTCTATTACAAATACAATGTTGGATGCAAGTTGCTGTGGATCCCATGGCATCTAAGGTTTTGGATGCTGCTGTGTTAATTCTGCATCTTTCAATTCCTCAATTATTCCAAAAATGATCCTCTTTGCAAACACCCAGTAATCCTCAGCATCCCTCTGGAGAACAGAAGTCCAGAGCTTCATGGCACTCTGCAACAAGAACTTTTTAGGTGTAAATGCTCGTCAACTGAACTTTTATAGCCTCCTGGTTGTTCCAGGCCACTGGGTGATCACTGGTTGTTCCAGGGCACTGGGTGAACATTGGTTATTCCAGGGCACTGGGTGAACACTGGTTGTTCCAGGGCACTGGGTGAACATCGGTTGTTCCAGCGCACTGGGTGAACACTGGTTGTTCCGGGAACTGGGTGAAAACTGGTTGTTCCATGATATTGTGTGATCACTGGTTGTTCCAGAATACTGCGTGATCACTGGTTGTTCCAGGGCACTGGGTGACCACTGGTTTATCCAAGGCACTGGGTGATCACTGGTTGTTCCAGGGCACAGGGTGATCACTCGTTGTTCCAGGGCACTGGACGAACACTGGAAGTTCCAGGGCACTGGTTTACAACCCAGCCGTCAATGGTTTGCCTTCAGAAATTGCATGAACTGGGCGGCATCAGGATCCCACCGATGAATGAGGCAAACATGGCGATGATTGCAGGTGTGTGGACATCCCTAGCCCCGCACTACTGACAATAGTGTGTACAAAGAGCGGGTAGAAGGACGAAGAGATTTTCTGTTCACAGTTGAAAATTGACCTGAAGTATCATTCCCTCCAAATCCCATCCCTTCCCTCACTACCCATCTCACTCATCTCCACCGTCCCACCTCCGACCTTACTACATCCCCCTATTACAAAGCCCATAAACCCCAATACTGCCCTGAGGTAGAAACCCAGACCTTTGATTTGCTGTCCACCAATCAATGAACAGTCTCTGCTTTTAGCGCCTGCCTTGGATTTGCCATCGTGAAGTCGGCCTTGTTTCCTACAGGTTTTCCGCCCGCCCAGCGATAAAGGTTGAATAATAAGGGAGCGGGACAGCGGTGGTCAAATGAGGGAAGGAATGAGGTATTATATTGGAGCTCACACTCCAATGTATTCCACAGTGAACTCTGTAGTTCCTGGTCACCTCGCCATTTAATCCAGCCCAGTGTCCAGCACTGACACAGTGCTGGTGTGGGATGATTTATCCTGTAGCCGGCCCCTCTCACACCCTCTCCGTCCATTATATTAATGGATATGCAACCCAGTGTCCAACACTGGCACAGTGCTTGTGTGTGTGTTTTTTTTCGGTGGGGGATGTTGTTAAACTGTGGTCAGTCTTACTCTCCTCCAGTCTGTCCATTATATTCCTGTGCACACAGCCCACTACCCAACAGCGAGACAGTGCTAGGGTGGGGGGATATATCTTGTGGATGGGCACTCTATCACCCTCTCTGTCCTTTATATTCCTGTGCACATAGCCCTGGGTTCAGCACTGACACAATGCTGGTGTGGGGGTATTTTTCCTGTGGACAATCCCTCTCTCACCCTCTCTGTCCATGATATTCATGCATACAAGCCCAGTGTGTAGCACTACAACCATGATGGTGTGTGTGTGTGGGGGGGATTTACCCTGTGGACCGTACCTCTCTGTCCATTATATTCCAGTGTCAACAGTCCAGTCCCCAACACGAACACTGTGCTGGTTTGGGTGAATTTATAACTTAAATGGTCCTCTCTATCCTTCTTTGTCTGTTATGTTGCTGCATATACAGCCCAGTGTCCAACACTGACACAGTGCTGGTGTGGCGGGATTTATCCTGTGGACGGTCCGTCTCTCACCCTCTCTGGCTGTTATATTCCTGTATGCACAGCCCACTGGTTCACGTAGCATTTCCTCAACTATTGAAAGGGCACATAGATAAATACACGAGACTCTCAGGAACAGAAGGTTATTGTGACAAGTTTATTTGAGGAGGGCGGAAGAGCTTGTGTGGATCATTGGGTTGTGAATATTGTTTTGACTGCGCTGTTCCTCTGTGTCCATATGCTTAATTAATTATAAATGTCTTACCCATTAATGTACCCACTTGACATGTCCAATTGCTCCAAGGTGTGATGTGGGGTTTAGAACACAGTGCAGTGCAGCACAGGAACAGGGCCTTCAGCACACAATGTTGTGCCAAACTAATTAATTTAATCTCCTCTGTATTCACATGGTCCATTTCCCTCTATTTTCTGCATATCCATGTGTCTGTGTCAGAGCCTCTTAAATGACACTATCATATGTGCCTCCAGCACCTCCCTTGACAATGCATTCCAGGCACCCACTACTCTGTAAGTAAAAATGAAATTCCTGCCCCACTCATTTACAGAGAAACCACAGAAACCATAGAAAAATACAACACAATACAGGCCCTCCGGCTCACCATGCTGTGCCGCCATTTAAACCACGCCTAAAACTAACTAAACCCTTCCTCCCTCATATTACCTATTTTAAATTCATCCATAACCTTTCTCCCTCACTTCAAATGCTTGCATTAGACATTTCGACTCTGGTGGAAAAAGAAGATGCCGGCTATCTATCTTTACCTCTCATAATGGTCGAAACTTCAACCGGTCTCCCCTCGGCCTCCACTGATCCAGAGGAAACAACCTGAACCTTTCCAACCTTCCAGCACATGGCCTACTGTCCAGGCAGCATCCTGGTAAAACCTCCCTGGATGCATCCGAACCAAAGTTTTATAAAGCTGCAACATAACTTCCTGTGTCCTGAACTCAATGCCTTTACCAACAATGGCAAGCATGCCATATGCTTTCTGTGCCACCTGACCACCTGTGCACTTCTGTAGCCCCTTTTTTGGAACTAGAGACTTGGATTCCAAGATCCCTCTGTACATCAACGCTGTTAAGGGTCCTGCCATTAACTGTTCACTTTCACTTTACATTTGATCTCCCAAAGTGCACCACGAAAGCTAACACAGATTTAACTCTATCTGCCACTTCTCTGTGCACAGCTACAACTGATATATACCCGCTGTATCTTTTGTCATTCCTCTACACTATCTACAATGCCACCAATCTTTGTGTCATCTGCAAACTTATTTACCCACCCATCCACGTTTTCATCCGCTTGTGTGTGTGTGTGTCTGTGTGTGTGTGTGTGTCTGTGTGTATACAGTGGCATGCAAAAGTTTGGGCACCCCAGTCAACATTTCTATTACTGTGAATAGTTAAGTGAGTAGAAGATGAGCTGATCTCCAAAAGTCATGAAGTTAAAGATGTAACATTCTTTTCAACATTTTAAGTAAGATTAGTGTATTAATTTTGTTGTGTACAATTTTAGAGTGAAGAAAGGAAAGGAGCACCATGCAAAAGTTTGGGCATACTAAGAGATTTGAGCTTTCATAAATTTTAGTAAAGTCTCAGACCTTCATTAGCTTGTTTGAGCTCTGGCTTGTTCATAGTTTTTGTTAGGAAAGGCCAAGTGATGCAAATTTCAAAGCTTTATAAATACCCTGACACCTCAAAACTTTTCCCAACAATCGGCAGCTATGGGCTCCTCTAAGCATCTGCCTAGTACTCTGAAAATTAAAATAAATGATGTCCACAAAACAGGAGAAGGCAATAAGAATATTGTAATGTGTTTTGAGGTCGCCGTTTGCTCAGTTCATAATGTAATTAAGAAATGGCAGTTAACAGGAACGGTGGAGGTCAAGTTGAGATCTGGAAGATGAAGAAAGCTTTCCGAGAGAACTGCTCGTAGGATTGCTAGAAAGGCAAATAAAAACTACCATTTGACTGCAAAAGACGTTCAGGTATATTTAGCAGACTCTGGAGTGGTGGTGCACTGTTCTACTGTGCAGTGAAAGCTGAATAAATGTGACCTTCATGGAAGAGTCATCAGAAGTAAACCGTTCCTGCGTCCTCACTACAAAACTCAGTGTCATAAGTTTACAAAGGAACATCTGAACAAGCCTGATGCATTTTGGAAACAAGTCCTGTGGACTGATGAAGTTAAAATATAACTTCTTGGCCGAAATGAGAAAAAGTATGTTTGGAGAAAAAAGGGTGCAGAATTTCATGAATAGAACACCTCTCTAACTTTTAAGCACGGCGGTAGATCGATCATGTTTTGGGCTTGTGTTCCAGCCAGTGTCACGGGGAACATGTCACTGGTAGAGAGAAGAATAATTTCAATTAAATACCAGAAAATTCTGGAAGCAAAGATCACACCGCCTCTAAAATGCTGAAGATGTAAAGAGAATGGCTTCTGCAAAATGATAACGATCCTAAACAAACGTCAAAATCCACAATGGACGACCTCAAGAGGCACAAGCTGAAGGATTTGCCATGGCACTCACAGTCCCCCAACCAAAACATCATCGAAAATCTGCGAATTATCCTCAAAAGAGCAGTGCATGTAAGACGGCCCAAGAATGCCACAGAACAAGAAGTCTTTTGCAAGGAAGAATGGGCGAAAATCCCCCAAGCAAGAATTGAAAGACTCGTAGCTGGCTACAGAAAGCACTTACAAGCTGCGATACTTGCCAAAGGGGGTGCTACTAAATAAGGACCATGCAGGGTGCCCAAACTTTAACTTCGGGCTTTTCCCTTTTTTTTATTTTGAAACTGTAAAAGATGGAAATAAAAATGTAATCTTGCTTAAAATATTAAAGAAATGTGACTTCCTTAACTTTATGCCTTTTGGAAATCAGGTCATCCTTTACTCTCTTGGTTATTCACAACAGAAATTCTGACCAGGTGTGCCCAAACTTTTGTATGCTACTGTGTGTGTGTGTGTGTGTGTGTGTGTGTGTGTGTGTGTGTGTGTGTGTGTGTGTGTGTGTGTGTGTGTGTGTGTGTGTGTGCGCGCGTGTGTGTGTGTACACACAAACGCGCGCACACACACACCCCTCCCTCTTCTATGGCAAGCCAGATCTGAATCAAAATAGCCAACTTACCATGTATCCCATCCATCTTAATATTCTGGATGAGCCTACGATGACGGTCCTTGCCAAATATCTTACTAAAATCGAAATAGACAAAATCAGCAGCTTTCTTCATCGATCCCCTTTGTTACCTCCTTGAAAATCATGTTCGTAATGCATGAACAGCCCTGCACAATGTCATGCTGACTGTCTCTAATTAGGCCATGCTTTTCCAAATATTCATAAACCCTTTCCATAAGAATCCTCTCCAGTAGCTTCCCTGTCACTAATGCGAGCCTTGCCAGTCTATTATACCCCGGTTGATCCGTATTTCACTTCATAAATAAAGGAACAACATTAACTACTCAATATTCCCCTGTGGTTGCTGAGGCTAGAGAGAACATAAAGATTTTGGTCAGGGTTCCAGCAATCTCATCTATAACCTCTCTCATAACCTGGGGGACATTCCATCAGTCCCGGAGGACTTATCCACCTTTATGTTCTTCAAGAGTCCAAACACCATCTCTTTATCTCAAAATGCCTGAGCATATTAACATTGATCTTACTATCTTCCATGGCCTAATCCTTGGTAAATACCAACACACATTATTCATTTTGTACCTCGCCGACATCCTCCACGCCAGGTACATGTTACCTCCTTTATCTGTGAATGGTACTGCTGTGGGTTTATCTTGTGGATGTTCTCCAACACCCTTACCAATGTTTGAAGAGATTGCAAGGAAACTGAGCTTTAAATAACAACCACCTTATCTTGTAACTGTGTGCTCTGCTCTGAGATTCTCCCACCATTTCATAGAATACAAATCTAACTTTCAGGACATTCCTCTCGGTGATGAGCGATGTAAATCTCTTCAATGTATTGGTATTGGTTTATTATTGGCACTTGTACCGAGGTACAAAGAAAAACGTCTTGCAAACCGATCCTAAAGGTCAATTCATTACATAGTGCAGTTAAATTGAGTTAGTACAGAGTGCATTGATGTGGCACAGGTAAAAAGAATAACAGTACAGAGTAAAAATCCACAGTTATGGATAAAGTTCAGTGCGATAAGATGCAAGGTCACAACAAGGTAGATCATGAGGTCAGAGACCATCTCATCGTATAAGGGAACCATTCACTGCTCTTATCACAGTGGTGTAGAAGCTGTCCTTAAGTCTGGTGGTACATGGTCTCAGGCTCCTGCATCTTGTACCTGATGAGAAGAGAATAGAGAATGACCAAAGTGGGTGGGTGGGTCTTTTATTGTGCTGACTGCATCAACAAGAAAGCGAGAGATAAAGACAGAGTCCAAGGAGGGGAGGATGGAGTCTCTGACGTGCTCGGCTGTGTCCACAACTCACTGCAGCTTCTTGCTGCCCTGGGTAGATGCACCAAGCCGTGATACATCCAGATCGGCTGTCTTCTATGGTGCATCGATAAAAGTTGGTGTCAAAAGGGATAAACCGTTGTTTTTAATGCTTCTGTGGAAGTAGAGGCACTGTTGAGCTTTCCTGGCCGTGGCATCTACATGATTTAACCAGCACAGGCTATTGATGATGTTCACTCCCAGGAACTTGAAGCTCTCAACCCTCTAGACCTCAGCACCATTGATGTAGACGGGTGCATGTGCACAGCCCACTTCCCTGAAGTCAATGGACAGCTCTTTTGAATTGTTGAAATCGAGGGAAAGGTTGTTGTCATGACACCATTCCACTAAGCTCTCTATCTCCTTCCTGTACTCTGACTCATCACTGTTTGAGATACGGCCTATGACGTTCGTATCATCTGCAAACTTGTTGACGGAGTTAGATGTACTTTATCCTTTCATGAAGAATGGGACCAAACAGTACACAGCACAGTTACAAGCCAAGTTGCTATTTGGTGAATGTCGCTTTAAGGCACCTAGACTGTAGAGTAGTAGTAGTTGTTGATGTTGTTGCTGCGTGTGTGTGTGTGTGTGTGTGTGTGTGTGTGTGTGTGTGTGTGTGTGTGTGTGTGTGTGTTTGTGTGTGTGTGTTGTGTTATCTTCAACGTACTGGCTGTTTTTCACAGAGAGTTGAAGAAAGAGAGAAAGAGAGAGAGAGACTGACTGCTGGTCTCTGTATCAATGAATGAAGAATAATAGCTGTGCCTGTCACCACGATCCATGTATGGATTTTTGGAGCAATCAAGTGGAGTCCACTTTGTCGTTAACCTGTAGAGGGAAGCAGGTATTTCTGTGTACCGCCACGTATCGAATGTCTTTGGGGTGACTGATACTTCGGAACAAAGCAGTGGTGATCATCAGAGATTGAGGTGTCATAAGGGTTCTATCATGGAACATGTGGATTTCGTAATTTCTCTCTACATTCTCTCTACATTTTCTCTTCAGTAAACTATGGTTTTGCAAAAAGCCTTTGCTCACGTTTCACCTTATGATTTTCTGAAGTGAACTTTGAAAACTATTCCTGGACTTGGGGTTTGGGAATTTGCCACACACACACACACACACACCTATATTAGTTTTGGGGATTATACTTAACATCTAACGTTTTTACTTTTATTATTACAAGTAGTTACTAATAAAAAAAAGTTTATAACACTTATACATGGCTCACTGAGGTTCTATTGTTGCTGGTACATAACGGTACGACAAGTACGCCCTCACCAACCAACGAACCAATCTGTACAGTTGTAATAATATTACTATTTTTAAACTCCATGCCAATCACAATGAATGCCAATATGCCATTTTCTTTCCAAACGCCCTTCAGCCTCTTCATGCTGTCTGAACCCCGCCGAGGACCAGTGTTGCTGAACCTCCTGTTTCTGTGCCGTGAAGACTCTCGCCAAACATCCTTGTCCGGTCCAGTTCCCACAGACGGTTGCTGCCAAAAATGGCTCAGTACTGGGGTGGCACCCCCAAACCACCCCTTGTCCTTTACATTTCAATAATTAAAAAAACACAGTACACACTATTGATGCAGTGCTGCCCAGGCAGCTATTTATCCTGCAGCTGTTCCTACTTCACCAAATGTGCATTATATTCCTGTTCTAGTAGGGTGGTGTTGGGGTCTTTATCCTGTGTATGGTCCCTCTATCAGCCTCTCTGTCCATTATATTGCTGGAGAAATTGTAGGAGGCAACGGAGTCTGATCACCATGCTGGCCTGTTTCCCCTCCCTGCTATGTACATTGTAAATAATTATTTCATCTCCCATTATCAGTGAAGTTCCAATAGCAAGACTCCTCTGATCAATCCTGGCCTATTGCTGAGGATGTTTGTTCGAGGCAGATCACTTACTGAGAATAATAGATTTTTCGCATTAAGGACACAGTCACCAGACTGGCGATGTATTTTGAGCAAGGTGAAAAAAAGAAAACTATACAGGATTTTGTAGGACGGATCCTGGGGAGAAGTGTTGTTGGGAAAAGAGACAGAGAAAAAAATCCTTGTTCAATCCTTTTATTAAATTTCAAATTAAATTTCAAATTAATACAAATAACATTGTGGATTCTACACATGGTGCGAAGAGATCGGGATTTCAATAATAACAGTTGATATGTACACTCACAAGGAGTAAAATACATCATCTGAACCTCCCAATCCCTTCCTAAGTGAGCGTGATACAAAATAATTCGAAAAGAATTTTAATTATATGAAAAGAGAACAGACAAATTAATAATAATAATAATAATAATAATAATAATAATAATAATAATAATAATAATAATAAACAAAAGCAACCTAAGTCACGGACTCAGTGAAAGTCCCTGTAAGATAGAGAGTGTGTCTGTATGTGTGTGTGGGGCGTGCTTACGTCAATAGAAAATAAAGGACGTAATGACGTTGTTGAAGAAGGCAGAAGAAGAAGGAGAGAGAGAGAGAAGGGAGAGAGACACCAGCCTGCTTGTTTTCTCTATCGATGGATGAGAAAAAATAACTGTGTTTGCCACTGAAATCCATGTATGGAAGTTGGAAGTAATCCGGTGGAGTTCACTTTGTTGCTGACCTGTAGAAGGAAACAGGTATTTGTGTGTGGACAACCACGGTTCGGATGCTTTTCGGGGTGAGGAAGTCACTACCGAGTAAACACTGGAGTGTCGTTTGGGTTCCATCGTGGAACATTTGGATTTCGTATGTACTCTCTCTATGTTTTTCTACATCTGCATCTTATCTTCAAACAACGGTGGTTGTTGAAGAAGCCCTTGCTCATGTTTCACCTTATGGCTTGCGGCACTGAACTTTAAGAACCATTCCGGAACTGGGAGTTTTGGACTTTGTCACACACACACACGAAGAGTTTAGTTTTGGAGTTAACGTTCGAGGTTTAACGTTCTTGAATTCTAACATACTAACATTTTTTTTTAACTTTTATTTTACGTATTATCATAAGTATTGATTAATAAAATAGTTTTTAACACTGAATCATGCTCAGTGTGTTTCTTTTGTTGCTGGTTTGTGACAAAATTGGGGTTTCGTCCGGGATAGTTCCCAAGGTTAACGAGATTCGTCCGGGATAGTTCCCAAGGTTAACGAGTGTCGTCTGGGATCGTTCCCCAGATTGACAAGATTTATTCGGGATTCAATCCAAAGATTTTTGAGGAAGGTCTGATAAATTCTTTTTAATTGGCTTGTGTGTGTGGAAACCAGCAGCAATGGATATTAAGGCATTTTTGGAGTCACCAACCCAAAAGGGATTGGAGGTGGCGAAAAAGGATGATTTGACAAAGATTGCTACAAGGCTAAACATTACAGAAGTAAAGCAGTCTATGAGAAAGGCAGATATTCAGAGATTGATAGCTGGCCATTATGTGGAAAAGAAGGTGTTTGAGAAGGAAGTGTTAAAACAGTTTCCTGGCAGTGAAATAGCAATTTCTGAGGCACAGGTGCAGCTGGCAAAGATGGAGGCTGAACGAGAGCAAAATAAATTAGAAGCTGAACGAGAGCAAAAGAGATTAGAGGCTGAACTAGAACAAACCCAGTTAAAGATAGAGGCCGAACGAGAGAAATTAGAGGCCGAACAAAAGATAACTCAGATGAAGATAGAGGCTGATCTAGCAATGAAGCAGATGGAATTGAAGAGGATGGAGCTGGATAACGAGTAGAAAAAGAGGCAGCATGAGTTACAAATGAAGCGTAGGAGTTCGGAATCTGATTCTGATGATGGTTTTTCAGCCAGCAGGGAGGTTCGATTAGTCCCTCCGTTTGAAGAAGATCAGGTTGATCAGTATTTCCAAGATTTTGAAAAGGTTGCTGTGAGTTCAAACTGGCCAAGGAAAGGATGGGCTCTTATGGTACAGAGTGTGATTAAAGGTAAAGCTCAAAAAGCTTATTCTGCTTTGTCTGCTGAGGATGCAGCTGATTATACCAAGGTAAAACAAGCTATTTTGAAGGCCTATGAATTGGTCCCTGAGGCTTATAGACAAAAATTCAGAGACTTGAGGAAATCTGCAGATCAGACTTATATGGAATTTGCCAATGGAAAGAGAATATGTTTTCAACGATGGTGCCTGGCTAAAAATGTAGATGGGGATTATGATAAATTGACAGAATTGATACTAGTGGAAGACTTTAAAAGATGTGTTCCAGCTGAATTAACAACATATTTAAATGAAAAGGCAGTGGAAACTTTACAAGAAACTGCTAGGTTGGCAGATGATTATGCTTTAACCCATAAATCCAAATGGGGACAACCTAAAACCTTTCAAAGGAGTTACAAAGACAATCCAGGTAAACCAGAGATTAAATTGGGAGGTAATCAAAAAGGAAAAGATGAAAAGAAGCCAGGGCTGGAGAAACCTGTTGAGCGTACTTGTTATTACTGTAGGAAACCTGGCCACGTGATATCTAATTGTGCTCTTTTGAAGAAAAAGAAGGAAGCTGGGCCCAATGTTTGCTTTCAGGCAATTAAAAATCAAAAAGGTTTAGGAGATGCTGTTAAAGATCAGTCCTTGCAAGAGGGAAAAGCGGAAAAGTTGGAGGAGGTGAGAAAGGAATTCCGTTCGTATGTATCAGAGGGTTTTGTTTCACTGAATGATGAGTCACCCCAGGTGCCAGTGAAAATTCTTAGAGATACTGGGGCTAGTCAATCTCTCTTGCTGGACAGTGTTTTAAATTTTGGTGAAGAAAGTGACACTGGTGAAGTAAATCTAGTACGAGGCGTTACAGGTGAGACCATGTCTGTCCCTTTTCACAGGGTGATTTTAAAGTCAAAGATCGTAGAAGGACCAGTCGAGATAGGGATAAGACCTAGTTTGCCAGTGGAAGGAGTTTCTTTGTTATTGGGAAATGACCTTGCAAATGGAGAAAGTGATCCTGTGGAACGGTTAACAACCAAACCAAGGATTGATGAGTCTGAGAATGATCCAGATGTTTACCCATCATGTGCGGTGACTCGAGCTAGAGCTAGAGAATTAGCCAAGACAGACAGTCCTGTGCAGTCTGATGTGGTTCCTTGTGACAGTCCTAAACAGGAAGAAAATTTTGATGCCTTATCTGAGACTTTTCTGTCTTCACTGGAGGATCAACATCCTTATAGTGAGCCTGAATTTAAAGATTTGTCTTTGTCAAGGAAGGATTTTATGGTGGAACAGACAAAGGACCCTGAGTTGACAGAATTGAAAGAAAAAGCTCTCTCATGTGAGGAGATTGAAAAGGTGCCAACTGGATACTATGTCAAAAACGGAGTGTTAATGAGGAAATGGAGACCTCCTCATGTTCCTGTTACTGAGGAATGGGAAGTTATTCATCAGGTTGTTGTTCCAAAAGTTTATAGGGATGAGATTTTAAACCTGGCCCTTAGTATGCCTTTGGGTGGTCATTTTGGTGTGAATAAAACTGTAGGGAAGATCTTGAAACAATTCTATTGGCCTGGTTTGAGAAAAGATGTGGTGATGTTTTGTGGAACCTGCCACACATGTCAGATGGTAGGTAAACCAAATCAAAAACCCCCTGTGGCTCCTTTGAAACCAATTCCTGCTTCTGGTGAACCCTTTTCGAAGGTGATTGTGGACTGTGTTGGTCCATTACCAAAGTCTAAGACTGGAAATCAGTATTTGTTAACCATCATGTGTGCCACTTCTAGATTTCCAGAGGCAATACCCCTTAGGAATATTAAGGCCAAGACGGTGACAAAGGCTCTTGTAAAATTTGTTACCTTGTTTGGTTTGCCAAAAGAAATCCAATCTGATCAAGGTAGTAATTTTATGTCAAAAAATTTTCAACAAATAGTCTATGAGCTGGGAGCAAAGCAGATTGTATCATCTGCATATCACCCAGAATCTCAAGGAGCTCTGGAGAGATTTCATTCTACTCTCAAAAATATGCTGAAGACTTATTGCTTTGAAAACACCAAGGATTGGGACGAAGGTATCCATTTACTTTTGTTTGCCGTTAGATAATCGATCCAGGAGTCAATAGGATATAGTCCGTTTGAGCTTGTGTTTGGACATAAGGTGAGAGGACCTTTGGAGTTGTTAAGAGAGCAATGGGTTAATGAGGAAGTTCACTTGAGTCTGTTGGACTATGTCCAAAAATTTAAAACTCGGTTGGAGAGAGTCTGCCAGCTAGCGAGAGAGAATCTGAAAACAAGCCAGATAAGAATGAAGACATATTTTGATAGACGTGCTCGGCCTAGGACATTCGCAGTGGGACAAAAGGTGTTGGTATTTTTCCCTAGCCAAAATAATCCCTTGCAAGCTCGTTTTTCTGGACCCTATGTTATTGAATCTCAAGTGACTGATCTAACATATATAATCAAAACACCAGATAGACGCAAGAAAACACAACTCTGTCATGTAAACATGCTAAAACCTTATTATGAGAGGGATTTAGTTGTGCCTTGGTGGATGGTGTAAAGGTTGTTTCTAGAATGCCTGATGTTGATGTTGAGGAAGGCCAATTTAGACCAAATATTGTTCCATCGAAACTGAAAAACCAAAATATCATGGAGAACCTTGAAACGAAGTTGGACCATTTACAAGTTTCACAAAAACAACAGATGAGAGAATTAATTTTAAAATTTAAAAATCTGTTCCCAGATGTTCCAAACAGAACATCGATAATTACCCATGATGTTGATGTTGGGGATGCAAAACCAATCAAACAACACCCATATCGAATGAATGTGGAAAAAAGTAAACTTGTTGATCAGGAAATAAAGTACATGTTGGAAAATGATATTATTAGACATTCTACTTCAAATTGGAGTTCGCCCTGTGTTATTGTACCTAAACCTGATGGAACTGTTAGATTTTGCACAGATTACAGGCAAGTGAATGCTGTAACAAAGTCAGATGCTTACCCTATTCCTAGGGTGGATGATTGCATAGACAGAGTGGGAAAGGCAAAATTTCTTACAAAGATTGACCTATTAAAAGGGTACTGGTGTGTTCCATTAACAGATAGAGGAAGGGAAATTTCAGCCTTTGTAACCCCTTCTGGATTGTATGAATACAATGTTTTGCCATTTGGAATGAAAAATGCTTCGGCAACATTTCAAAGAATGATTAATTCAGTGATTCATGGATTAAAACATACAGATGCCTACATTGACGACTTAGTGACTGGGAATGATACATGGGAGGATCACATCTCTGCGTTAGAAAGGTTGTTTGAAAGACTTTCCAAGGCTAACCTTACAGTTAACTTGGCTAAAAGTGAATTTGGCCATGCCACTGTGACGTATCTTGGTTATGTTGTAGGTCAAGGCAAGCAAGCTCCTGTTCAGGCAAAAGTTCAAGCAATATCTGAGTTCCCTATTTCCACAGGTACGAGGACTGTTTGAAGACTTTTGGGAATGGTTGGATATTATCGAAAATTTTGTAAAAATTTTGCTGATATTGCTCTTCCCCTAACTAATTTTCTGAAGAAGGGAGTAAAGTTTGTTTGGACAGATTCTTGAAAAGAAGCATTTAAGAAGCTGAAAGCCATTTTATGCTACCATCCTGTGCTCAAAACACCTGACTTTGAAAAGCCATTTTCATTAGCAGTAGATGCCAGTGATGAAGCTGCAGGAGCTGTGTTGTTGCAGAAGTTTGACCTTGATTATATTGACCATCCTGTAGCTTACTTTTCAAAGAAATTTAATGAGCATCAAAAGAATTATTCCACCATAGAGAAAGAATTACTGTCGCTTGTTTTAGCCTTGCAACATTTCAGTGTATATGTTTGCACCGCTCAGAAACCATTGACTGTGTATACAGATCATAACCCATTGGTGTTTCTGAGCCGAGTCAAAAACAAGAACAGAAGGCTGTTAAACTGTAGTTTAATTTTGCAAGAGTTTGATCTCATGATAACTCAGATTAAAGGCAAAGATAATGTGATTGCTGATTGTCTTTCCCGATGTTAAATGGGAAACATGTATCTGTACTAATCTGATAGTCTGTAGTTGTGTAGCATGATAATTATTCACATTACTAACTGTATGCGCGGTTAAAATTTTCTTGGGAAATTTTTTTTTTAGGTGGCAGGTGTTACGGACTCAGTGAAAGTCCCTTTAAGAGAGAGAGTGTGTGTGTATGTGTGTGTGGGGCGTGCTTACGTCAATAGAAAATAAAGGACGTAATGACGTTGTTGAAGAAGGCAGAAGAAGGAGAGAGAGAGAGAAGGGAGAGAGACACCAGCCTGCTTGTTTTCTCTATCGATGGATGAGAAACAATAACTGTGTTTGCCACTGAAATCCATGTATGGAAGTTGGAAGTAATCCGGTGGAGTTCACTTTGTTGCTGACCTGTAGAAGGAAACAGGTATTTGTGTGTGGACGACCACGGTTCGGATGCTTTTCGGGTTGAGGAAGTCACTACCGAGTAAACACTGGAGTGTCGTTTGGGTTCCATCGTGGAACATTTGGATTTCGTATGTACTCTCTCTATGTTTTTCTACATCTACATCTTATCCTCAAACAACGGTGGTTGTTGAAGAAGCCCTTGCTCATGTTTCACCTTATGGCTTGCGGAACTGAACTTTAAGAACCATTCCGGAACTGGGAGTTTTGGACTTTGTCACACACACACACGAAGAGTTTAGTTTTGGGGTTAACGTTCGAGGTTTAACATTCTTGAATTCTAACATACAAACATTTTTTTTTAACTTTTATTTTACGTATTATCATAAGTAGTGATTAATAAAATAGTTTTTAACACTGAATCATGCTCAGTGTGTTTCTTTTGTTGCTGGTTTGTGACACAACCTAAAAACTTCAAAAAAAAAGCTGTACTGTTATTTCTTCGGTTAAAAAAACTTTATTATGTCGTTAGCTCCGCTCCTCAATATTGAAAGGTTCTTGAAAGTGATTCGAAAAAGGTCTGCTTACATCATATGGAAATATTGAATAAATGGGCCCCAAACTTCCTCAAATTTAAGCTGAGCATCAACAGTACCACTCCTATTTCTTTTTCTCAGATTAAACATGTTGCAGCTTGAGAAAACCATTGAAATGTGGTCGGAGGTATTGGATCCTTCCATTTAAATAGAATGGATCTCTTGGCCATAAATGTAACAAATGCAATCATACGACAAGCAGAAGCGGATAAATGGTCAGAATCCATCATTGGTAACCCAAAAATTGCAGTAATAAGATGAGGTTGTAAATCAATGATTAATACAGTTGAAATAATATTAAAAATGTCTTTCCCATATTTTTTCCAAAAGAAGGCAGGACTAAAACATATATGTCAGGGACGCGAACTCCGAATTACATCTGTCGCATATAGGATTAAAATGGTGATAAAAACGGGCTAACTTATGGGTCCTGTGAACCACCTTCAACTGTATCAAAGAGTGTCGATCACTCATTGAAGATGTATTAATTAATTGGATAATATTCTTCCATGTCTCTATAGGTAAAAGTATCTGGAAATCCCTTTCCCATTCATTCTTAATTTTATCAAGTGTATCTAGACGTATTTTCATAATCAGATCATAAATTATTTCTGTCAAGCCCTTCTGATAAGTATTAAAACCTTTTTTTTTGTAATTTCATTTTTATGTGGTATCGGAAAAGTAGGTAAAATAACTTTTAAGAAATTTCTAATCTGTAAATATCGAAAAAAGTGATCTTGTCATATTGTATTTATTAGACAACTGTTCAAAAGACAAAAAACAGTTATCAAGGAATAGACCACGAAAACATGTTATACTATTCATATTCCATAAATAACAATCAAATTAGTTCTGGATGGTTGAAAGAAAAAAATGCATTGGATGGGACTTTATAAATTGAATTTATTCAATCCATAAAAAAATACGAAATTGAAACCATATTCGTATTGTATGTTTAGTTATTGGGTTAAGAGAAAAAAACATGTCAGCATTAGGGAGCAGACATTATACCTGGGTTTAAATTCCCTCCATGGTATCACAAACCCCATCACCCCCTTATTTCTGTAATCCCCTCCCTTACAATAAATGTCTGACCATCTTACCTCTACTACAATACCCACAAATTTAGTGGCTTCATAACTGACAGCTGTGCCTTCAGTAACCATCGCCCTACGTGTGGTCTGACCGCTGATAGTGCAAGAGCGCAGTTCCAACACAGACACAGGGAAGGAATATATCAGTGGAAGTTATGTTCCAATCATCTCTGTCCATTATATTCCTGTATACACTGCCCATTGTCCGACACTGACACAGAGCTGGTATGGGGGATTTATCTTGTGGATGGTACCTCTCTCACACTGTCTGTGCATTATATCCCTGTATACAAAGCCCAGTGCCCAACACTGACACAGTACTGGTGTGGGAGGGGCTGTGTATTTATCCTGTAGGTGGTCTCTCTCTCTCTCTCACTCTTTCTCTCTCTCAGTCACATCCTCTGTCCATCATATTCCTGTGCACACCCCAGTGTCTAACATTGACACAGTGCTGCTATTGGGGAGGGGTTGAATTATCCTATGGTCGATCCCTCACTCACCCTGTCTATCCATCATATTTTTTTGTACACTGTATTTCATCTGCCATTTCCTCAACGTCTATCAAAGGGAGGTTGGGTAAATACATGAAGAATCAGGAATAGGTTAGTGTGATGGGTTTATTTGAAATGGTGGAGGAGTTGGTGTGATCACAGCGCAGGCTGGGCAGAGTGGTTTGCATAGGTTTTGCTGCGACCATTTCTATTTCATTCACGATATGTAAGTTCCTTACCCAATAACATTCCAGCAGACATCACCATTGACAAAGGTGATCTCTTTCTGATCTGGTGTGAGGATTACCCGTGGATATTTTCCAACACCCACTGCCCACTGCAGTTCCAATGGGCAGAGCCCACTGCCCAGTGGTCTCACTGTCAAGGTTTTAAGCGATTCCAAGGAAACTGACGTGTAAATGTCCATCCCCTCAACCTGTGACACCGAAGATCTGCTTTGGGATTCTCCAACTATTTTATAGAAGACAAATCTAATTTTCAGGACATTCCTCTCAATAATTGGCCAATTGAATATCTTCTATGCCTCCTTGAATGTGAGTTTATTCTTTCTTAAAAGATAGGACCACAACCGCACATAGTACTCCATTTATGTCCCTACCAAACAATCTGAACACTTGTAACAACACTTACTACTTTGCAACTTCATCTCTCATGCTATCAATGCCAGTTTGTCATTTACCTTCTGAACCAACTTTTGCCTCCGTCTGAACATCCTGTTTCTGTACTGTAAAGTGAATAACATTCTCTCGAATATCCTTGTTGGATCCACTTCCCATACAAAGTTTGTTGCCAAAACTTACCCAGAACTGATCGAGCAGGGGAACATCATGTGACTACTCTCCCTGAAACATTTCTTGTCCATTACAGTTGAAGAATAAACGACCCAGTGCAGAACACTGACCCATTCCTAACCAGGCAGTGCTTAATCCTGCAGCTATTCCGATATCACCTCCTGTCCATTATATTCCTGTTTACACAGCCCAGTGTCCGACACTGACACAGTGCTCATGTAGGGGGATTTATCCTGTGGATGGTCCCTCGCTCACCCGCTCTGAACATCATATTCCTGTACACACAGCCCAGTGTCAAACACTGACACAGTGCTGGTGTGAGAGTGATTTATCCAGTGGGAAGCCCTCTTTCACCCTGTCCGTTGATCATAATTTAGCCTTGACATGGTGCAGATAAGAGCAAGAGGTGTGATTGGATAAGCAGCAGCGCGACTGACAGTATTATCGTGATGTTGGCCTCAATGGCCACTTTCAATGTTGAAAATTCTGAATTTTTAACCACTTCCAATGTCCTGACTCCTCTGATAAATCCTAGGCTCATTGCTGAGGACGTTAGTTACAGACAGCTCAGCTACTAAGAATAAATAATTTTTCATCTTGGCGACACAAAAGACTGGAACAATGTTTAACAATGCGAGGAAACAAAAATATACAAGATTGCGTGAGCCGGATTGCGGGAAGAAGTGTTGCGAGGAAAAGTGTGAGAGAGTGAAAACCCTTGTCACCCTGAGGGAACAGAAATGAAATTATTTGCTTATAAGTTTCCCCCACATTCCCCCATCTCCATCTCAGCCATCCCCGCTCATCTATTCAGTGTCTGACAATCTGAGCTCCTCTAATTATCCCCTCCATTGTCCACAAATTTAGTGTCTTCACAACTGGCAGTTGTTCCCTCAGCTGCCAAATCCCCGCGGGCTGTCTGCTCATTCAGAGTTCTGGAGCACAGAGACCAATGTCCACATTTAGGCCAAAAGGAATGCTGTTCTTTTTCCATTCCTGTCTGTTCACTGTGGTCCCATCCAACAGCGAAGTGCTGCTGGAGCTTGGTACCGAGCTGAATGGTCCGTTGCTGTGCAGTATCTGACTAAATCGCTCTGGCTTCTGCAACCATCGTAGTTCAAAGGGAAGATCTCCATGGGTTAATTCTGCCCTATTCTGAAGTTCTGTTGCAACAGCATTCTCACAGAATGGGAACAAAGGTCTTTGAGTTGCCCAGACTCAGGTCACATCTATTGAAATGTCACAGATGCAAATTGAACAACGGATGGAAACACGAAATGTGTTTGTGGACCGGGGATGAAGATAGAAACAGGAGAGGCGTCTGTGGACTGAGTGTGGGGATAGAAACAGGAGGGATGTTTGTGGACTGGAGGTTTGTAGGTGGTGTGGACTGAAACAGACAGAGTGTCCAGGGTGGTTTGTGCTGTTGGGCTAATTGACCTGTTTCTGTGGAGCGATATGGCAGGCGAATGGATATAAAATGCTGATACAGGCCGTTCCTCCTCCACAGTCCATACCAACAATCCATGCCCATTTACAGTCTGAGGCATGGAGATATACAGCATGGAAAGAGACATTGGCGGAACACATCCACACCGACCGATTTTGGTGAACATCGGCCATCTGCCTTTGGCCCATATCACTCAAAAGTTTCTGCACATGTATCTATCTGAAGTCTTCTAAATGTTGCAATTTTAATCCCCACTGCACCACCTTCAGTAGCTCATTCCAGCTACTTTCCACCCTCTGGAGAAACCTGTCCTTCATGTCCCCTGTAAATCTTTCCTCTTTCACCTTAAACCTGTACCCTCTGCTTTGAGAATCATCTAACCTGGAGAAAAAACTGTGACCATTCATCTGACCTGTGACTTGGGTCGATAGAATCATGAGGCATCAGCACTCCTTGTGTGTCAGTGTGGTGCCCAACAGAAGCATCAAGAATATCTGTGACACTTTGATGGATCAGACATAATTCTCCATTTCCCAAGTTGCAGACTTCAACATTAAGAGAGAGGCTGCATTAGTACACGTGTGGTCTTGAAAAGGTGGTGAATGTGATGGGGTCAGTTGTAAAGGAGCGGAGGAGTTAGAAACAGAGAAAAAGAGAAAACCCACAGCACAATTCAGGCCCTTCAGTCCACAAAGCTGTGCCAAACATGTCCCTACATTAGGAATTACTAGGCTTACCCATAGCCCTCTATTTTTGTGAGCTTCATGTACCTATCCAAAGTCTCTGGAGAGACCCTATCTTGTCCGCCTCCACCACCGTGGCCGACAGCCCATTCCATGCACTCAGCACTCTCTGAATAAAACACTTACCCTTGACATTTCCTCGATACCTCTTCCCCAGCACCTTAAACCTGTGTCCTCTTGTGGAAACCATTTCAGCCCCGAGAAAAGCCTCTGACTATCCACACGATCAGTGCATCTCATCATCTCATACACCTCTATCAGGTCACCCCTCATCCTCCGTCGCTCCAAGGAGAAAGGGCCGAGTTCATTCAACCTGTTTTCATAAGACATGCTCCTCAATCCAGGCAACATCCTTATACATCTGCTCAGCACTTTTTCTAAGGCTTCCACATTCTTCCTGTAGTGACGCGACCAGAGCTGAGCACAGTACTCCAAGTGGGGTCTGACCAGGGTCCTATATAGCTGCAACATTACCTCTCGGCTCCGAAATTCAAATCCACGATTTATGAAGGACGATACATCATAAGACTTCTGAACCACAGAGTCAAACTTTGCAGCTGCTTTGAGTGTCCTATGGACTCGGACCGTAAGATCCCTCTGATGTTCCACACTTCCAAGGGTCTTACCATTAATACGATATTCTTCCATCGTATTTGACCTGAAAAAATGAACCACTTCACACCTATCTTGGTTGAACTGCATCTGCTCACCCATTGTGGCACCTTATCTATGTCCCGCTGTAACCTCTGACAGGCCTCCAAACTATCCACAACACCCCCAACCTTTGTGCCATCAGCAAACTTACTGACCCATCCCTCCACTTCCTCATCCAGGTCATTTATAAAAATCACAAGGAGTAAGGGTCCCAGAACAGATCCCTGACGTACACCACTGATCACCGACCTCCATGCAGAATATGACCCGTCAACAACCGCTTTTTGCCTTCTGTGGGCCAGCAATTTTTGGATCAAGTAAGCAATGTCTCCTTGGATCCCATGCCTCCTAACTTTCTCAATGAGCCTTGAATGGGGTACCTCATCAAATGTCTTGCTCAAATCCATATCCACTACATCTTGGCGGAGATCACATGCACAGGACCTGCACTGTTGCTATGAATGGGTTGTGTCTCTGCAGCCACTTTTGTTTAATTCATTGTAAATTCCTTGTCATTTAAATTCCAGTTGACACACCCCATTGCCAAAAAGTGATCTGCTTCTGGTCTGATGTGGGGTTTGTACTGTGGTTGTTCTCCAATGCCCGCTGGCAATTAAAGTTCAAATTGTTGAAGTTCTCTGCTGAATCATGCCACTTACTGATGTTGTTATAGTTTCTACAGGTATATTAAGAACAAAAGGATAGTAAGAGACAGAATTGGTCCCCTAGAAGATCAGAGTGGTCGTATATGTGTGGAGCGTCAGGAGATTTGGGAGGTCTTAAACAGTTTTTTTTTGCATCTTTATTTACTCAGGAAACTGGCATCGTGGATATGGAAGGAAGGGAAACAAGCACTAAAGTCATGGAACATATAGAGATTAAAAAGGAAGAGGTATTTGATGCTTTACGGCGAATAAAGGTAGATAAATCCCCAGGGCCTGACAAGATATTTCCTCGGACCTTGAGAGAGACGAGCGTAGAAATTGCAGGGGCCCTGGCAGATATATTTAAAACGTCCTTAGCCACGGGTGCGGTGTCAGAGGACTGGAGGATAGCTCATATTTTTCCATTGTTTAAGAAAGGCTCGAAGAGTAAACCAGTTAATTACAGGCCAGTGAGCCTGACATCAGTAGTGGGTAAATTATTGGAAGGTGTTCTGAGAGATAGGACATATAAGTATTTGGACAGCCAAGGATAGTCAGCATGGCTTTGTGCGTGGTAGATCGTGTTTAACGAAACTTGTAGAGTTTTTGAGGAGGTCACTAAGAAAGTAGATGAAGGTAAGGCTGTGGACGTTGTCTACATGGAATTTAGTAAGGCCTTTGACAAGGTCCCACATGGGAGATTAGTTCAGAAAGTTCAGTCAATGGGTATCCATGGAAAGGTCGTAAACTGGATTCGAAATTGGCTGAGTGGGAGAAGACAGAGAGTGGTTGTGGATGGTTGGTTGTTTCTCAGATTGGAGGCCTGTGACTAGTGGTGTGCCTCAGGGATCTGTGTTGGGGCCATTGTTCGTTGTGGTATATATCAATGATCTAGACGATAATGTGGTAAACTGGATTAGTAAGTTTGCTGATGACACGAAGATTGGAGGTGTAGTGGACAGTGAGGAAGGCTTTCAAAGCTTGCAGAGGGATGTGGACCAAATGGAAAAATGGTCCAGAAAATGGCAGATGGAATTTAATGCAAACAAGTGTGAGGTGTTGCATTTTGGAAGGACAAATCAAGCGAGGACATACACAGTAAATGGTAGGGCATTGAGGAGTGCGGAGGAACAAAGGGATCTGGGTTCAGATACATAATTACCTGAAAGTAGAGTCACAGGTAGACAGCGTAGTAAAAAAAAGGCTTTTGGCATCCTGGCATTTATAAATCAAGGTATTGAGTATAGGATTTGGACTGTTTTGGTGAGGTTGTATAAGTCATTGGTGAGACCAAATTTGGAATATTGTGTGCAGTTCTGTTCGCCGATCTACAGGAAAGATATCAGTAAGATTGAAAGAGTGCAGAGGAGATTTACTAGAATGTTGCCGAGTCTTCAGGAGTTGAGTTACAGGGAAAGATTGAGTAGTTGGGATTTTATTCCTTGGAGCGCAGAAGAATGAGGAGAGACATGATAGAGGTTTACAAAATGATGAGGGGCATAGATAGAGTTAATGCAAGTAGGCTCTTTCCACCTAGATTAGGAGAGATAAGTACGAGAGGACATGGTTTTAGGGTGAAAAGGGAGAGCTTTAGGGAGAACATTAGAGGGAACTTCTTCACTCAAAGAGTGGTGGGAGTGTGGAACGAGCTGCCATCTGATGTGGTAAATGAGGGCTCGCTCTTAACTTTCAGAAGTAAATTGGATGGATACATGGACGAGAGCGGTATGGAGGGGTATGGGCTGTGAGCGGCAGAATAATGTTTCGGCACAGATTAGAAGGGCCGAATGGCCTGTTTTCTGTGCTGTAGTTTTATATGGTTCTATGGTTCTACAGGAAGCTGACAGACTGAGAACTATTGACTATCCATGTCAGAGGCCGAGACAACATCTGGTGAAAAACCACATGGAGCATTACAAACGCAGGTAATCAAGGCTGAGGTGAGAGAAGGAGCAGGTACTGGGAGAGAGTCTGCATTTCCTCTGACCTTACTCCCCACTCAGATATCTCTGCTTTGCAACCCTTGCCCCATTTATCCGACTAAATTTAAATCCTGCAGCACTGACCATCGAGTCCCCCTGTTCCAGAATTACCTCCCAAGACCGCTCTACCTCTTTGAAACAGAGCAAGACAAAATCGGAGCAGGAGAAGGCCACCTGGCCCCTGAACCCTGTCCCATAATTTAAAACAATCACGGCTGGTCCGCCCCTGGGCTCTTAACTGCTCGATTTATACCACACTGAAACGGGTCTTTTGCCATTCGATCCATGCCGACCATCCAATAGAACCACAGAGTTGCCCAGCACAGAAACAGGCCCTTTGACACAACTTGTCCATGCTGAGCAAGATGTCTAATTGAGCTGATCAAAATATCGAAATAAATAAATAATCCCATTTTCCCACGGTTGACCCATATCCCTCTGAACCTTTCCTATCCATGTACCAGTCCAAATGTCTTTTAAACATTATACTTGTACCTGCATTTGCCTCCTCCTCTGGCAGCTCAATCCATATACCCACCACCCACTGGGTAATAAGTTTGCCTCTCAGGTCCCCTTTAATATTTCCACTCCCAGCTTAAACCCATGTCGTCTAACGTAAGACTCCTTAGTCGTGCGAAAAGACTGTGACTGTCCAATTTATCTGTGCCCTCTTGATTTTATAAACCACTGTATAACTTTGACTCTGTCCAGTCTCACCAGAGAACATCCTGGTGAACCTCCTCTGCACCCTCTCCAAAGCAGTCACATCCTTTCTATATTGTGGGGACCAAAAGTGCACAAATTCCACATGTGGTCTAACTGATATTTTGCAGAATTGCACCATAATTTTCTGCTGTGAGATTCTCTGCCCTTGGTGATGTAGGATCATATCCAGCATCCCGCCTTTGTCACCCATCTATCATTTCCTGCCACTACCAAAGATTTTTGGACATCCACAATTATGCTGTTGCTCAATGCGCCCCAGAGCCTTCCATTTTATTTGCCTGCTTGACTTTCCAAAAGGCGTCATGTTGCACTGGTCAGAATTAAATTCATTCTGCCATTGTTCTGCCCAGTTTACCAGCTGATCCAGCCTGGTTCTATCTTCCTCAAAATCCATGGCCCCAGAAGTTTTTGTTCATTTGTAAACTTAAATTAAAAACACAAAGTTATTAATATGTATGATATATGTTAAGGTCCCAGTACCTCTGGTCTCAGGCTTCTAATGATAAACACATCTTCTACCATCACCCTCTGTCTCTGTGACCATGCTGTATGAGAAGAAATTCCTGGGAACTTTAATTTTAAATGACCACCCCCTTATCTTCTCCTGATGGTCCCTCTCTGTCCATTATATTCCTGCGTACACAACCTAGTGTCCTACACTGACACAGTGCTGTGGCGGGGTGAGTTATCCTGTGGACAGTCCCTCTCTGTCCATTATTTTCCAGCATACACAGCCCAGAGTCCAACACATACACAATGCTGATGTAAGAGGATCTCTCTAATGGATTGCCCCGTCTTCACCCTTGCATTCCCATTCCTGTATACACAGCCCAGTGCTCAGTCAAACATTCATTACAATCATGGTGATTTGTCCAGATCTCAACTCCTCCTCTATGCCATCCCCATCAAGATCTCATTCCCAGACATTCGCTAATCTATGTCTTTCCCCACTAATTTCCTTTGGTGTTCAATTGTCCACTACCCTCTGGGATAGAGACTTTGACCTCCATTTGAAATGACTGCTCTCTTCGTAATTGTCCTCGTTTGAGTCTCTTTCAAGAGTGGAAACACCTCAACATAAACTCTGACATTCCCTACAGGATATTATATATTTTACTAAGCTCATCTCTCATTCTCTTACTTTTGACCTAATCTAACATTTTTCATTTATTTCTGGTAGGTGAAACCTCTCACAGCTGGAATTGTTCAAGTGAATCTCTACTGGACAGCCTTCAGTGCTTGAATATCCTTCCTTCAATAAGGGTGACATAAATTATATACCTTATTCCAGATGACTCCTCATTAACACCCGAAAGCTTCCCTAATTTTAAACTCCATACCCCTTGCAACAAATGCCACCTGCTTTGCTCACTACTTGTTGTTCCTTCCTGCTGCCTGAGAGGAGCTGATAAATCCCTCATGGTGATCAATGTGGGACGGAACATTCTGCCTCTCTTCTGTCATGTCCACAAAATTCCCTCTAATCTCCACTGTCAGTTACAGTCCGCGCACACAACTCAAATCCCGATCCTGTACTACTACAGAGCAGGCAGGGATTTATATTCGGTCTGCTCCCTTTCGAATCCCGATTGTTCATTAAATTCCCTATATATAGCCCAGTGACTCATACTGTCCTGTTACAGAGCAGGCCAGTGTTTGTACTGGGGCTGATATGGCTCTGAACTCTACATGCATACAGTACCTATACACAGCACACTGTCCATTACTGTCCTATTACCGGTCAGGCAGGGATTGATACTGGATCTGCTCCCTCGCTAATCCCAACTGTCCATTATGGTCCATATACACCGGCCACTGTCCAATATTGTACCATTACTGAGCATGAAGGGTTTATTCGATCTGCTCTTTCTTTACCATCGGCGTTCATTTTTGTTCCAGTTTATTCAATGCTGACTCACAACTGATGCTGTGATAATTAGACTGAGAACAATGCTCTCTACACTGTAGAGGCCCAGAAAAGATGATTTGCATAATTTGCATGATATCCCAAACATCAACCAGCTGTTCTGTAACACATCATTCTCTTAAGAAGCCGCAGTCAGTGGTAGTTGGTGAGCTGTTGCTGAGCCTGACACCACCCTCAGTAGATTGTCCCTGAGACTGAAGACGTTTCAGGAGGTTCAATATCCCTCTATCTCACACTTCAGCACCTCCTCTGGAGACTCAGGTGAGTAGAACGCTCTGCAATTCAGGCGAGGAAGCCCCTTAAATATTGTAAATGAGTGGTTGGTGTATCTCCCCAGTGAGCCACACCAGTGGCATCGGTGCTGTTTATTTTTCATAAAAAGTAACACGAATGATTGATCTGTACCCAAATGTAAAGGTTTGCACACTTTTATTATTGTATATAGTTTGTCTTTTATTATGAATAAAGTTTTTACAAGGTGCACATTCAGTTTATCTTTATTATTTTTTAAAAAATGAAAGAGATAGTAGCTTCATAAGAGGATTGTGGTAGTTTACCCACAGATAGGGCATCTTCTATTTTTTTTTCCTAACCAGGGAGAAAGAAGATCAGAAAAGGATTTTTTTAAAAAAATCAACTGTATACCCATCAGGACCGGGTGTTTTACCCTAATTCATTGAAAACATTGCTTTCTTTATTTCTCCCTCCGAAATGGGTGCATCTAATATTGAACTTTCATTGCATGATAATTTTGGAGTCTTCAGGTCCCTTAAAATTCATGCATCAATGTAGAATCCTCAGGGAATTCGGACTGGTATAAAGAAGAACAAAATTATTGAAAATATTTATTAATTTGTTCATGGTCCACCGTATAGTTACAATCTGGTTTACGAATTTTCATAATCTGACGTTTAGTTGAAGCCGCTTTCAGTTGATTGGCAAGCAATCTACCAGATTTGTCACCATGTGTATAAAACTGACTTCTGGCTTTAAGTAATTGATTTGCAATTGGAGATGTCAATGGTAATCTATGTTGTAATTGCAGTTCTGTTCTCTTTTTTCGAGCTCTAAATTAGGAGAGTCAGAATATTTTTTATCGATGTCTTTAATCTTATCAGCCAATATACGTATTTATTAGTCGTTTTTTTCAATCCAGTAGAAAATGAAATAATTTGACTGCGGATATATGCTTTAAAAGTATTCCATATTATCCCGCTGGAAATTTCTTTATTTCTTTATTAAATGAGGATTCCAAAATATTTTCCAAAATATTGGCTTCTAGATTGGGAAAGGTTCTTCCAGAATTATCTCTGATGACCAGACAGGATTTATCCAGAATCGTTATTTGCATTTTAACATTAGGAGGTTAATGAATATCATATATACCCCCTCATCCAAAATTCCAGAATGTGTTATCTCATTAGATGCTGAAAAGGCGTTTGATAGAGGCGAATGGGAATATTTATTTAATACACGAGAAATTCAATTTCATTCCCAATTTTATATCTGCGATGAAATTGATTTATCACACACCTATGGCTTCAGTACTTACTAATAATCAGAGATCCCTATGTTCAGGCTTTTACGAGGTAGTATACGCGGTTGCCCTCTAAGTCATTTATTATTTGATATTACTTTGGAACCCTTGACAATTGCCCTTCGGGATTCGTTTAACATATTTGGTATCACTCGTGGACAGGGGATTCATAAGGTATCTCTCTATGGAGATGACTTGTTACTTTATGTTTCTAACCCGGAGGAATCCGTCCCTGCAGTATGATCACTGCTTACTCAGTTTAGTGTTTTTTTTTTCTGGTTACAGATTAAATCCTAATAAGAGTGAACTCTTTCCATTAAATATGCAACCACCAATTTATTGGCAATTACCTTTTAGATTAGCAACAGACCATTTTATGTATTTGGGTGTTAAAATTACCAAGAAGCATAAGGACCTGTTTAAAGTTAACGTGTTACCTTTAATTGATCACGTGAAACAATTATTTATGAAATGGTCCCCATTATCTCGATCATTGATAGGCCGAATTAATGCGGTTAATATGAATATTTTACCAAATTTTTTATTTCTATTTCAGGCGATTCCAACTTTCATCCCGAACTCTTTTTTTGACACTATTGATTCTAAAATTCTTTCATATATATGGAAGAATAAAATCCCAAGGTTAAGTGAAAAATGTTTACAAATATTAAAAAAGGATAGTGGCATGCTTTGCCTAACCTGAGGTTATATTACTAAGCAATTAATATCAGATATTTATTTTTTTGGGCATAAGATTTAGATGTAATTCAATGTCCCGAATGGGTAAACCTTGAGTCTGAATCAGTGAAAGGATTTTCATTCGTTTCTGATTTAGGAGCCGCACTCCCTATTTGACTTACTAAATTGAGTAAACATATGACTAACCCGAGTTAAACATACAATACGAATATGGTTTCAATTCTCTAAATTCTTTGGATTGAATACATTTAATTTTTCAAGCCCCATTCAATCTATTTTTTTTCTTTCAATCATCCAGAATCGACTCAGCTTTTTTTTATGGAAACTGAAGGGAATAATATGTTTCCGTGATTTATTCATTGATAACTCTTTTTAATCTTTTGAACAGTTGTCTAAAAATACAATTTGCCTAGCTCACCCTGTTTTCAATACTTACAGATTAGAAGTTTTTTTTAGAAGTTACTGTGCCTTCTCTTCCGACTCCATATAAAATTGAAATTACGGAAAAAATGTTAGGGTTTAATCTCTGTCAGAAGGGCTTAATTTATGATCTGTTTATGAAAATACTTCCAGAGAGACTTGATAAAATTAAGAATGAATGGAAAAGAGAACTCCAGATACTGTTACCCACAGTACATGGAAGAAAATTCTTCAATTAGTTAATGCATCTTCAATGGGTGCCAGACACCCATTGATACAATTTAAGGTGGTTCACAGAACACATATGTCGGAAGACAGGTTAGCCCGTTTTTATCACCGCATAAATCCTATATGTGACAGATGTTATTTTGAGGCGGCTTCCCTGACACATATGTTTTGGTCCTGTCCTCTTTTGTAAAAATATTGGAAAGACATTCTTAACATTATTTCAACTATATTGAATATTCATTTACAACCTCACCCAATCACTGCAGTTTTTGGGCTACCAATGACGGAATATGGCCACTTATCTGCTGCTGCTTGTCATATGATTGCCTTTGTTATATTCCTGGCCAAGCGATACATTTTGTTCAAATGGAAGATCTACTACCTCCCACTACTTTTCAATGGTTTTCTCAAACTATATCATGATTAAACTTAGAAAAAAATAGGAGAGGCACTATTGATTTTTCCCTATATTTGAGGAAGTTTAGTGTCCATTCATTGAATATTTTCATATGATATAGATCCCTTCTCAATAATCTTTGAACTTAGAGGAGCGGAGTTGACGACATAATAATGCTTTTTTGTTGGTCGAAAAATATCTGTCCAGCTTGTTTTCTTTTGATTTTCTTTTGTTTGTCTCGTCTTATTACTTGTACTTTTTTTCGATTTGAGGTTTTTTATACGTTAAATCATTTTTTTCTCTTTTTGATAATTTGTTGTAATATATTCGTTTACTAAGAAACCGTGGGGCCAACAATATATATATTATTCTATATGACTATATATGTCATGATTGTCCTCCCGATCTGTTTGTATTACTTGTATAATTACCGATGTTCTATGTATTAATCTGTACTAATCTGAAAATTAATAAAAAGATTGAAAAAGAAAGAAAGTTTTATTTTGGAATAAAACATATCCCTAGCTGTGAACTGAATTGAGCTCTTTGTTTACGCGTTTGTGCGTGAGCATGTGCACGGACAGCATGGGGGAAAGAAGCAAGGATATGGTCCTTGTTAATTCAATGAAGCACCACCACCCCCCTCCCCTCCGTGTGTAGAGAACGAGAGTTGTCTCACCTCTACAGAGTCCTAGTGAGGGAGAGAGGAATTTCTCGCCTCTGTCTACAGGGTCCCAGCAGCGAGAGGGGGGAACTCACCTCGGTTGATTCTCAGTGAGGGATAGAGCGAGATGTCACCTCTGTCTGCAGGATTCCAGGGAAGGAATGATTTATCTCACCCACTGTCTGATCCTGTCCCAGCTTTCAGCCTGTCCTAGACATCCAGTGTCTCATTTCTCTCTGATTTTAATTCCATTCTTTCATTTCCAGAATATCAGTGGGCGAAATGAGGGTTCTGCTGCTGATCCTTGGTTCTCTGAGTGAGTAATTTGCATCAGTGACCTGAATGTTGCATACAGTTCCGGGAAGCAGGTTTTATTTATTGTGTGTGGTAGAGACCACTGAGTTTCTCCAACAGTTTGTTTTATGCTCCAGATCGCAGACTCTGCAGTTTCTTCTGTCTCCATCAATCAACAGGTTATTAAAAATCCGACGAGACACTGGGGTTGAGACAGCAACAACAGGGAGAGTAGGGAGATGGAGAGATGTTGGGCAGTAAATCCAGCATTTAACGCTCAGGGAAAAGAAGGCATGGCTGGAAAGTAGGTACCATTTTCTGGGAGGCTGGAACGGGAGGAAAGTGGTGGGTTGTGAAAAAAAAGTTTGGATTTTACGCTGTATAATTTGTTAACCTGCCCAGTGAACACAGGAATCGTGGGTGAATGAGACATGAGGCAATTTCAGACGCATGCAGCAGCTTTTGAGGAGAGCAGAGAGAGGCTGGCCAGGAGTGGGATAGAGTTTCAAGTCTGGAGGTAACAACAGCATGGTTGATGGTGTCAGCGAGAGAGGAACTGAGACAGGGGCAGAGTCAGGTGACATTACAGAAGCAAACGTCACAATGGGGCAAATGTGTGGCTGGAAACATATCAGTGACTGCACCAGACCTACCAAGGACTGTGGGAACATGTGGTGTCACTGCTCCTGAACAAAGGGACCAAAAGCAGCTCCAGGTTCAATTCTGACCTCTGGGAGGTCTGTGTAGAGTTGTGCATTGTTCCCATGAACACATGGACTTACCTCAACTTCTCCAGTTTCTTCTCAGATCCCAAAGGCAGGCAGGTTGGTAGGTTAATTGGTCCCTGTAGATTATTCCTGGTGTGTTGGTGAAGTAGGTTCTGGGGGGTGTTGTATTTGATACTCAGTGCAGACTCTGTAATCTGAAGCACCAGTTGTGTGCTGTATGATCCTGTACCAGGACTGCCAAACGGCTGGAAGCCTGAATACCGGTATTCAAACAAGGATCTTGCAGATAATCTCTTCAATATCCAGTATGCATAGCTTGAATTGTCAGTTACATTTAAAATGTGTGAATTTGCAGTGCACTTTTTCCTGTTATATTTTTGCCTTGTGAGCTGAGAGTTTTATTTCTTTGGTATGCATTCTATCTTTGTTCAGAGAGATACTCCAGTGTTATAGTCCTAGCATATTACAGGTCACACTGCAGCACTATGGGTGATCTGATGGAGTTGCTGTTCGTGATGCTGCCTCACAATTCCAGAGCTCGGGGATTGACACTGACCTTAGTTGTTGTCAGTACACAGTTTCCACATTCACCTTGGGACCCTGTGGGTTTCAGAACAACTTTGGAGCAGGAGCAGGTCACCCAACCCATCGGACATGCTCCACCATGCCATGTGATCATGGCTGGTCTGATTCCGGTTTCAACTCCACATCTGTGCCTGTTCCGCAAAGCCCTCAATTCCTCAATGTGTATCTAACGCCGCCTTAAATGAAACCAATGAACCAACCTCCACAATGTTGATGGAAGAGAATTCTAGAGATTCACCCCCCTCGTGAGAAGAAGTTCCTACACAGCACAGTTTGGAATGACTGTCCCCTTGTAAGAACGTCCCTTCACTGGAGACATACCCTCTGGTAGGCACATCTCCACTAATACCCTCTCATGTCCCCTTTGGAACTCGTGTTCCTTTAAGATCAGCCTTCATTCTTAACTTCAAAGACGAGAGATTCAACTTTTTAGCCACGTGTGATAGGACAACCCTTTCATTACAGTAATGATGCAAGTGAACCTCCTCTGGACTGCTGGTATATCCGTTCTTTAATGAGGAGACCAAACCTGTCCCTGGTGGTCTCAGCAACACCCCGTGCAGTTGTACCAATACTTCCACACTCCAGCCCCTGGTGCTCTGGTCTCCTGCCGCATCCCAAGGGTGTGCTAATGGGTTAATTGTCTCCTGTAAATGCCCACTAGTGGGGGTAAGTGGCACAAGAACCAAAGGAGAGTGGGTGGCTAAAGGGGGAATAAGGTGATGGAGAATGGGACTGATGATATTGTTCTCTGGGAGTTGTCATGGACCAGATGGGCTGAATAGCCTCCTGCTGTGGTGTACTAACTAGATATAAAACTGTAATGATGAAGTTTATTCCAACATTTCCTATGTAAGACCAGAACTGGAGCGCTGTGAGCTCATCTGGGCGCCTGGTCAGTGGAAGGGGAAATGCAAAAATCTAAGGTGTAGGAAGTATAATGAATTCTGAGAACCCACTGTCCGACAATCTGGAAATCCTGACTGTTAAGTGTCTGCCGCATCCGATGCTGATTAATGTGCTCAGTTTTAATTTTCGAGGTCCCGGTTCCCACAGTTCTTGTCACCCAGAGACTCTGGATTCTGTTATCCCTTACACTTGCAGAGATCCCGGATTCTGGGCTCTCTGTCAGTCGCATAGGCTCTGATTCCTGTGCTCCCTCTCACTCCTGAGGCTGCAGTTGTCGTGCTTTCTGTCACTCCCAGAGACCTGATGACCCTGACAGATGGGGAAGGGTAGTTGAGATTGGTATGGGACATTTATGGTAATGCAGTCGATAAAAGGTGGTTGGAGGAGGTAATTCGAGTGAGCAATAGATGTGGGCACGTTGTGGAGGGGTAATAAAGATGAAGCATATTCCATACTTTCCTACGACACTGAAGGAAGGCATTTGGTCCATTGAATCTATGCCCACTCACAGAAAAATCCTTTTCCCCACTAATTTTCCAAGTAACCTATTCCCCCCACATTACCATCAACCCTCCCCCTCTCCCCTCCCCACCTCACCCGTGATTCTACTGCTCACCTATCACGAGGGGTAACTTATACTGGCCAATTAACCAACACATCGTTGGGTTATGGGAGGAACCTGGAGTCCAGAGTGAGAATGCGCAAACTTCACACAGGCAGCATCCGAGGTCAGGATTGAACTGGGGACGTTGGAATAGTGAGGCAGGCAGTTCTATGTGCCACAGGTCTCCCATTTCTGTGGAGATGTTGATAAGATAAGGTATTTATTTATTAGTCACTGAACATGAAAACACAGTGAAATGCATCTTTTTCTGTTACTGAGAACGTTCTCGGGGTGGCCCGCAAGTGTCACCACTTCTCCGGCGCCAATATAGCATGCCCACAGCTCCCAACCTGTAAGTCTTTGGAATGTGTTGAGATGGAACTACTGAGGTTGTGAAATGTTTCCAATCAAGAACAGTCGTTGGGCAATGGGCCTGGAGCATTTCTGATGTGTTCTGATGAAGGGGCTTGGACCTGAAATGTTAACCCTATTGCCCGTTTGCCAGACGCTGCCTGTCTTACCGAGTGTTCCAAGCACTTTCTGTTTTATTTCAGAATTGGTATGGGGCCGTCAGTATAGGATGGATGGTTGTTTGTAACTGGCCATTTAGGGTGTGATGGTTTGGGGCAGGTGGGTGGTGGCAGGTATATCAGGGCAATTGATGCGTGGCACTTGGGATGGGACAGTTGAGCTGAGATTTCTGGATGGTATGATTGGAGCTGGGTAATATCATACAGATGTACAGCAGGGAAACAGGCCATTCGGTTCATCATGTTCTTGCGGGCCTTCTGCAGTGATCACGACTCTCAAACACCTATATGCCTGGGAGATTCAAGTGCTCATTTAGAGACTTCTTAAATGTCGTCAGCAACCCAGCTTCAACCACTCTCTTGGGTGGGAATGAGCAGATCATTTTCAGGTTGCCAGGCTTTGAGCAGTGGGTAGCAGAAGGATCGGTTCTCGGGCCTAACCTGTGTCAAAAATTTGGGTGACAGGATCAAATGTCAGGGTTCCCTGCAGACTGAAACACGCCATGATAGCTCTCACTGTTCATTAAGAATCCCTCTCCAACAGTCCGTGTTCCTTGGGGACTGAGATATCCCATAATATCTCCCACCGACCATCGAGAGTCTCTCATCATCTACAGTATGTATTACCTGGGTACTGAGTAACCCCTTTGAGATTTCCCTCTGACTATCAAGAGTTAAAACACCACCTGTAGCCTGAGTTCCACAGTGTTGCAGTGATTTCAGAAGCAGAAATTTACAGATTTTATGTCTATGCACTGTACTTCTGCTGCCAAGCAACAATATTCATGTCACATATCAGTGATGATAAATTTGACTCTGATTCAGCGCTTCCCATTATGACCGTGTCATTAAAAGAAGTACTTTAGCACAATTCCACTTCCGGTTCCTGCAGGATATCCCGTTGCTAGTGCTAGCAACTTTCTGTTTTGATGAGTGTTTCTGCCACGTTCACCAGTTCAGGGAGTGAGTTCAGAACTGCTTTACATGTAATTCTGTTTTATTTCGCTTTCCTCTAATCCTTTCCCCAATTAAATTAAATCTATCTCTTGAAGTTGAACTCCATTCTGAGAAATAAAATAAGCCAATCCTCAGTTTACTTGCCTTGTCCTCTCGTGAATTCATGCCCAACCAGTAGCTTTCTTCAAAGTAAAACAAACAGCAAGGAGAACCTCCGCTTGTAGCAGCACTTTTCCTCCTTCAGGAACGTCCTTGGACATGTTCCCTGCATCCCAGGTGTCATCAATTCCTTCTTCTCGTGTAGTAACCAGTTTGTATACCTCCCGCTGTGGCCTATCTCATTATTTATACACTTCCAGTGTAACATCCTGGCCGTCGTATTCTGTGCCATGGCCAATGAATACAGTTATCCCTGGACAACATTAACCTTCTTATGATGCGAATTTTAACCCTCTGTCTGCATTCGCTCCAAGATCCCATGTCCCTTTACTTGGGATCTGAACATTTATCCTATGTTTCCTCGCCTCGTTCGTCATCCCAATATCATAAATCGGCCTTCATCAGAACAAATTATTCTTGTCATGTGAAACTTTCTTCCTTGGTACGACCGGTGTCGGTATTATCAGCGAAACTCTTAACTTTCACTCCGTCACCCTCCCATGAGCCGATCTGTGTCCTGAGTTCATCACCTTTAATGCGCAACATCCTTGTAATTGGAACGCCTCCATAACTTCGTCTGGCACGTCGTTCCATGTACTGACCACCCCCTTGCCCCTCAGATTCCCGTTAAATCTTTCCTCTCTCATCTTCTACCCATGTGCTCTTGGTTTAGACTCCCCTTTCATGGGAAAGAAGAGTGTAAATAGTCACCTCATCTATGCCCATCATATATACCTCTATCAGGTCAGCCCTCAAGCCTCCTCTGCTCCATAAAAACAGTCCCTGCCTGCCAGATTCATCAAAGTTGAAATGTTCAACGCCATGAAATGTTGAATGACACTGCATGATCAGAAACGTAAACTCTTGTCCTCTTTCCACAAATGATGCCTTATTGGCTGAGCATTTGCAGACTTTAATTTTTACCTCCTGGAACACTGACTTCTGTTTCTCCCTCCACAGTTGCTGCCTGACTTGCTGAGAGTTTCTTGCATTTTCTTTCTTATTTATTTCCAGTATCTGCGGTTTATCTTTCATGATGAATGCAATCCTTTCTGTAATGTATTGGTCTTCCTGTGCACAGTGAGGCAGTCAGAGGATGTGCTGCTGTCTCACAGCTCCAGCGGACAGGATTTGATCCTGGATACACGGGAAACAGCAGATTCAGAATATGGAGCAAATATAAATTACTGAAGGAACTGAGAAGCTTGAGGAGGGTCTTTAGATAAAGAGGGATGATTGATGTTTCAGCTTGAGATCCAACATCAGGACAGAGTGTGTAGAGGGAAGATGCTGAGTATAAACGGGTGATAAGGAGGGTGAAACAGGTTGGTGACAGGTGGAACCATGTGAGGTGGGGATGATGGGCAGATGGAGCCAAGTGAGGTGGGACGGAGGTAGACACTAGCTGGTAAATGATAGGTGGATCCAGATAAACGGCAACTGATGGGCAGATGGAGCTGGGTGGGGCAGGGTAAAGGAAAGATGAACCAAGGAAGAAGAAGCCTGAGTGGATAGGTATGTGGGTGGTGGGCAGAGGGAACCAGGAAGGAGATGTCTGGGTAATGAAGGGCGAGGGTGGAAAAGGTGAATGAATGGAGAGAGGCCCTGAGTGAACTGGCAGGAAAGGGAAAGGAACACGTGGGTGTGGGTTAACTTAAATAGGAAAAATCATTGTTCATTCTTTTGGTCTGTCCGCTACCCAAGTGAATATGAGACGTTGTTCTTCTCTTTCGTGTTTGTCCTCAACTTCGTAGTCGAGAAGGCCAAGGATCCAATCCTGACCTCGGATGCTGCCTGTGTGGATACTGCATGTTCTGCTGGTGACTGAGAGGATGATAAGGATAAACCCCTCGGATTTATTTCTTCCTCACACATCCCAAAGACATGTAGCTTGTTAATCAGCTGCTGTTAATTATTCTTCGGTGGAGATTGCTGGCAATAGAACAAATGGGAGTTGATGGACATGGGTGACAGGGAATTGGTTGCAGAATCAGAGGGATTGCTGGGATTGCTCGTCTGCGGTTCGGTACTAACCTACTGCTGTGCTTTGATATTAAATGCTGAGGGAACTATGAAGCTGAATATTGAGATGCAGGAAGGGTCTAAGTGTTTACCTGTTATTGTTGGTTGGTGAGTAAATCTTTATCTGTGCTCCAGGAGCAGTGCAGGTGCGATGAGGGTGGTTGGAGGAAAAAGAGGCTGGGGGATGTAATCTGAACTTTACTTTAACACTGAAAATCATTCTATCCCACAGCCGCAGATTCTGCGCTCAGTGATCCTTGTGCAAACCACACCATCCTGGATCAGGCCTGGAGGAGCATAACATGTTTTCATACTGAGTGTAGCAACGGGCAATGGATGAATGATAGAAATCTTGAAGTGGGATGGTACAGATTTAACAGGTAATGTGAGAGGATCATTCATCAGAATGCATCAGTGCAGCGAAGTGCGTAACGTGGTGCAGCAGTAGTGCTGCTGCTTCGCAACACCAGAGACACGGGTACAATCCTTACTTGGGATACTCTCTGTGTAGAGTTTCCACATTCTGTCGGTCAGCACGGACAGGGTGCGGACAGAATTGGCCCCAATTCCCACTCTTTGTCATGAAAACCCCACACCTACCGGGCCATGGCACCTTCCTGATGCTGCCATCAGGCAGGAGGTACAGGAATATGATGACCCAGATCTCAAGCTTCAACATCAGCTTCCTTGCCACTGCCATCAGGTTCTTGAACTGACCTGATGAACCCTAACATAACTTCGAACTAAATTCCTTTTTCTCACTCGCAAATTGCACTCATGTTATTATGGTTATTTTCTTTATTTTCTTGTGTAAGTTACGTATAAATTATGTTAATGTAAGTTATCTTAAGTTATGCTTTTCATGTTCGTAATGCACTGCGCTGCCACTGCAAAATGCGAATTTTCATGGCAGTTATCACACATAGAACAGTGCAGCACAAGATCAGGCCGTTGAGCCCACAATGTCTGCGCTGAATACTCTGCCAAAGTGAACTAAATCCATTTTGCCTGAATGTGATCCATGTCCCTCTATTCCCTGCATTTTCATGTGTCCACGTATGAGCCATTTAAACGCTATTATACCTTGGGTAGCTATGCTTGTGACAATTTTGTAAACATTATGTATAATTTATGTTTGTCTTTTTTTCTCGTGAATGCTGTTCACATGAAGCAATGTGCCAGTGGCTATGCAGCTGCAAGTATAGTTTTATTGCAGCAATGCATACATATACTTACGCACCTGAAAATAAACTCAAATTTGACTTTGAAACTTGAACTTGAATAAACTTCCTCAGTTCAGGGCTGACTATCCGATTGTTGTTTCAGTTCTGGTGGACAAATGATTCCCGAGACAGTCGTTCCATGTCTTCGCTGCTCGGGCAAGAGACAAGGCTGGTTAAATGGTAAGATCAGAGTTCACAACAGTAGAGATCAGTAATGTTGCGGGATCCTCATACTTGATGACCGAGATCTCTTCAGAGGAAACCAAACTCACGGAGAGGTACTCCCCATGGTCATAGAATGTGCTCCGGCCCTGTATTCTCATATAACCCAGTGGTAGAGCACCAGCTTTCTGGAGTTTCTGGCTGTCGGGCAGCAAATCCAATCCCTCTCCTGACCCCGCTTCGGAGTAGACCTAGTGCAATTTAAGTGGCTCCTTCATTTCAGTGGAGGAGCAGCTCCCAGGGAGCTGGGCATGACTCAGGACACACACAGTTCTTCAAATAATGCAGCCACTGTGCCTCGTGTGGGGAGTCACGCCGGTGTCGCAGGGCTGGTGCCTTCACTCTGAGTGGGACACTTCTGGTCGCACTTCTCCCAAACTCCCTTCGCCCCCAAGTAGGTTATCCTGGACCTCTCCTCTATTATATAGATATCACATTTAGCTCAAATGTAGATCATTGTTTTTAAGTTTAAAAAGATCGTTTTTAATTTTTTGAGGTTCATATCATTTTAACCTTTCCAATTTCCAATATTTGAAATGTTTAATCACATTGATTTGCATATATTATGATTAATTTCTATTCGCGTTGGATATTACTAAATGTTTGTAAATGTGTCTGAAATCTGTGAAATTCAACAGTTCATCGTAGGTGGAACGACAATCAGCTGTCAGCACACAGAGGTGGCGGGGCTTTGCCGGGTATCAGCGCACATCAGACGTGGGCTTCACCAGCTGTCATTATACATCGGGCAGGAATTCACCAGCTGCCAACACACATCAGGGGCGCGGCTTCACTACCTGTCCATAGACATCAGGGGTGGAGCGTCAGCACTTAACAGCACACATCAGGACAGGGCATTGATTTCCAATGTTATCCCAGGGCGTCACCAACAGGAGCTATGCACAGGGTCCAGGTGCTGCTGTTTTGTATGCTTTCATAACATAAGGTAGTACAACACAGGAACAGGCCCTTCAGCCAACAATGTTCTGCCAAAATAATTAAACGTAATTATACGACTAACTAATCTGATCCAATCTGCCTGCACAATGTCCATATACCTCCACTCTGTGCAATTCCTGTACTTATTTCAGCCCCTCTGAAATGCCTCTATTGTATTTGCCTCCACCACCAACCCTGGCAGTGCAATTCAGGCATCTACCACTCTGTGTAACAAAAGTACTTGCCCTGCACATCTCCTTTGAACTTGCCCCTCTCAGCTTAAATGCATTCCCTCTCGTGTTAGACATTTCACCCCTTGGAAAAAGATAACAGCTGTCCACTCTGTCTATCCTTTTCAAAACCTTATCAATATTATGGGGCAGGGTGGTTAACGTGGTTTATATGGACATCAATAGGTCCTCTGACAAGGTTCCATATGATTAACTGCTCTGTAACGTTGGATCACATGGAATCCAGGGACAGCTGGATAATTGGACACACAATTGGCTTTATGTTAGATTGCTGACAGTGATGGTAGAAGTTATTTCTTGGACTGGTGACTAGTGACTGGTGGCGTACCTCGGATTGGTGCAGGGCTCATTGGTGTTTGTCATCTATATCAACAATTTAGATAAGAAAGTACAAGGCATGTTTGGTAAGTTTGCAGGTGGCACTAAAGTAAGTGGTGTTATGGACAATGAAGATTATCAAAAATTACATGAGATCTTATTCAGCTGAGTGAATGGTCAAGGAATGGAAAATGGAGTTTCATTCAGATAAGTGCGAGGGATTACATTTTGGAAAGTCACATCCAGGTGGGACTTCCACGGTGAATGGCAGAGCTCTGGAGAGTGTTGTAAGCAGAGGGAACTTGGAGTGGTTCACTGAATGTGAGTCACAGGTAGACAGGGTGGTGAAGAAGGCCTTTTTACGCTGGCCTTCATACGCCAGAGCATTGAGGAGAAAAGTTGAGAGGTTATGGTGTAGTGTACTTGATGCTGTTGAGGCTTCACTTGGACTATTGTGTTCAGTTTCGGCCGCCCTGCCGCAGGAAAGATGTTATTTAACTGGAAAGCGTGCAGAAAATATTACAATGATGCTACCAGGACTTGACAGGTTGAGTTCTGGGGAGAGGTTGACCAGGCTACGACTTATTCCAAGAGCATAGCAGAACAAGGAGGGATCTCTTTGAGGTGTATAGAATCATGTGGGGCATAGATAAGGTGAATGCATTCTGACTATTTTCCAGAGTAGGGGTATCAAGAACTGGAGGGCCAAGGTTTAATATGAGAGGGGAAAGATATAATAGGAACTCGAAGCACAACTTTTTTACACAAAGAGTGATATCGAGGTGTAAGGAGCTTCTGGAGGAAGTGGTTGAGGCAGATACAGTAACAACTTCTAAAAGACAGTTGGACAGGTACACGGATTGGAAAGGTTTAGTAGGTTATGGGCTAAATGCTGGCAAATGGGACGAACTTGGATGGGGCACCTTGGTCGGCATGGACCAGTTCGGCCAAAGGGCCTGTTTCCATGTTGTAGAATTCTGTGACTCTATGACTCTAAGCTCTTATCAGGTGTCCTCTCAGCCTCCGCCACTCCAGAGAAGACAAACGAAGTTCATCCATCCCTTCCTCATCGCACATGTCCTCTCATCCAGGCAGCATCCTAGTAAACCTCATTTGCACCCTCTCCGAAGCCTCGGCATTCTTCCCCATAAAGGGGTGACCAGATTTGAATGCAGCAATCTAGATGCGACCTCAGATTTTATAAAGCCACAATGTAACTTCTTGACTCTTGAACTTTTGTACATCGACTAATAAAGGAAAACGTTCCAGACGACTTCTTTACCGCCCTATTAACCCGTGCAACCAGTCTCAGGGAGCTCTTGACCACAAGATTCCTCTGTACATCAACACTGCTTAGGGTCTTGGCATTAACAGTGCACTGTCCCTTTATAATTGGTCTCCCAAAGTGCAACACTTCATATTTGACCAGATTAAACTCCAGGTGCCATTTCTCCACCTATGTCTGCAACTGACCGAAATCCCACTGTATGCTTTGACGGTCTTCTACACTTTCTACAACATCGGCAATCTTTTGATCATTTGAAAACTAACTGACCCACCCATCTACATTTCAACCAGTTCACTTATATGTGAAAAACAGCAGGGGTCCAGTACGGGTCCCAGCAGAACACCACTCATCACAGGCCTCCAGCTATAATAACTCCCATTCTGCCTTCTATGAATCTGAATCCAAATGGCCAAGTCACCGTGGAGCCCATGCATCTTAATCTTCTGGGTGAGTTCATCTTGAGGGACCTTGTCAAGTGCCTCAGTTAAAATTCATGTGGACATCATCCACAATTCCACCTTCATCAATTGCATTCATCACCTCATCAAAAAGTCAATCAAGTTAGTAAGAAACGAGTTGGCCTGCACAAAGCCATGCTGATGGCTCTATGGCTCCAGATTCACATTCCCAGCTGTACTGTGTGCCTGGGTACATTTTACAATATTTACAAACTTGATTCCAGGTTCCCATCCCAGCGTTGAAGAGGGGGAGGTGACCAGGGCAATCTGCTTCCGTGACTATGAATACACCTGTTACAGCAACCAGGAGACCAGGGTGAAAAACTGCATCAAATATTTTGTGTATCTGCTGAAGCCGACACCCGATAATCGCACTGTGATTTGTACAGGTAGTTCACTGTTCTCCATTGACACAGATCCGTGGGGGTTTGTTGTGAAATTCTTGGATGTCTGAAGTCACTAACACACAAAATAGGGTGGGGTTTCCCATCAGCTGCACTACCCGTGTTCAGTGATCACCTCACGCGTAAACACCTAACCACCGATCTGAATGTAGTTGCACATCCTGACCTGTGATGCCCTCGCAATGACTTATCACACAGTAGGTTCACCGTGCCCTCATATCTGGGAAAATCTTCCTCCTCTTCCAACCCCTGGCGCGAGCCATCTCATCCCCTCAACTCCCCCCACCCCTCTTCCCCAAACAATATCCAATCGTTTCAAGTGCTTTTCTGCGCCCAGAACCGTAGAATTACACTTTATCAATGAAGGAAAGATCAGAATTGTTGACTTTACTTCTCCCTCCACCTCCACACCAGATCGCTCTCTTGCTGAGATTTTCCAGCATTTTTTTTTACTTCCAGTATCTGCTGTTTTATTCAGTATGAATCCAATCTTTCCTGTAACTGACCAATTTGCTGTGCACAGTGAGGCAGCCAGAGAGAGAGCTGCTGTGTCCACACTCCCAGAGATCAGAATTTGATCCTGATACACGAGATGCAGATTCTGGAATCTGGAGCAGATAAATAAACTACACGAAGCACTCGGGAGTTTAAACAAAATATCTGGAGGCAAAGGTGTGTTTGCCTTTTCAGGCCGAGACCCTCCATCAGGACTGTGAATGTCGATGGAAGATAGCCAGCATGAAAATTAAGAGGGAGGGGTGAGATGGGTTCGCAGGTGATGGGTGGAACCAGAAGAGGGGTACAGGTGGAGAAGGGCATAGGAAAGGTGAACCAAGGAAGATGAAACCCTGGTGGATAGGTATGAGTGTGATGGGCAGATGTGACCAGGTGGGGAAGTGGATGAGTCTGGGGAATTACATGCAGGGTGGAAAAGGTGAACAGAGAGCCAGAGTGGACTGGTATGAAAGTGAAAGGATCACTTGCAGTGTGGGTTACCTGAAATTGGAAAAGCCAATGTTCATACTTCGCTATCCAAGCAGAATATGAGCTGTTGTTCTTTTCGTTTCTTTTTCTCGTCACCCTGTTAGTGTGCTCTCTCACCATCTCAGTCACTGTGTCTCCTCTACCAGGCACTCCGTCTGTCACTCTTTAACACTGATATACTGACAATCTTTCTGTCTCTGTCCTTGTATCTCTCCCTCATTCACACGCACACACACAAATCAAACTCTCTTGATAATTTCTCGATCCACTGTTCACAGTTGCTGCCTCACTCCGTCTCTCCTAATCACTCAGCTTTCCATTCATTCTCCGCTTTCACACTCACTAATCTCATTTCTCCACATTCCCCTCTAAATCCACTCTCTCTCTCTCTTGCACTCATTTACCCCCAAACACCCACTCCCCCGCCCTCATCTCTTTCTTGTAGTTAATCAGCACAGGTCCTTGTGCCCACGAACCCTATGCTGAATATCGTTCCAATCTGTACGAATCCCACGGAAGAGCACTTGGTCCATAACCGTCTGTACCTAGTTGATTCAAGTGCTTGTCCAAAATATGTGTGAAATGTTGTCTCCATGCCATCACCACACCCTCAGGCGGTGTATCGGAATCTCCAGCCACCCTCCCAGAGAAAAGTAAATTGATTTTTTCGATCATCCCAAATCCCCGTACCAAACCGATGTTCTCTGGTTTCAGTCACCTCTGCAATGAGAATATAATTTCTTACCATTTGCACTAGTTCTGCCCATTATATATTTTGAACGTTCATAAAATCCCCTGCAGCCTCTTCTGCTGCAAGGGAAGAAATGCCAGCCTTTGCAGTCTCTCCTTCGATCTGAAACGCTCCATCCGAGGCAATATCCTGTGGAAACTCCTCCGCATACTCTCTAATGCAACCTCGCCTTCATATACTATGATGATAACAATTGTACGAAGTACTCCAGCTGTGGTCAACCGATGCTTTATACAGTTGCAACAAGACCTCCCTACTCTGGAATTTTGTGCTAAGAATAATGAAGGCAGTTATCCTCCAAACTGCCGTCACTCCCTGTCTGCCTGTGCTGTCACTTTCAGGGATACTTGGATCTCCACCCTGACTCCCTCTGTTTCTCAATAATCCGCTACTGTTCATTGTGTAAGTCCTACACTTATTCGTCCTACCAAACTGCATCACTTTGCACAACAGACTGCAATTCCTTTTGTCATTATACTGCCCATCTTACCAACTGATCGATGGCCTCTGGCCTCAGTCTGTCTTTTCCAATATCAGCAACAGAACCAATTTTCATGTCAAATGCAAACTTACTGATCATACCCACAGCGTTGAATCCGACTCATTGGTGCACTGGTGCAGGCCCCAGCAACAATTCCTTTGGGGTACCATATGTCACCGGCTTCCAATCACAAAGCAACTCTTCACTCACTGTCTCCTGTTAGCGTCCGCACTGGGAAACTCTGCTGTTTGTGATAATGTCAATGACGAATGAAAATGTGGGTGGGTGTGTTTGTCAGTTTGCAGACAACACAAAGATTGGTGGAGTTGTTGGCAGTGCAGAAGGTGGCCAAAATATATAGAGGGTATGCATCGGGTATGGATGGAGAAATGTCATGTGTGAGCTGTCCGACAACCTGTTATATGCATTCTCTGTCATGTGTCTCTGTTCGTTTTTTCAAGACATGGAGACTTCCACAAAGGAAGAGCTGAAAGCATCATCAACTGAAGAGTCCACTCAGGAACCATCCTCTAACCAAAGGGAGATACATCCTCAGGTACCAAGTGTGGCATACGCTGGGTTTTCATTCATCTCTCACTCTGTGTCCTGAAACTCTCGTGGACCTATTCACCTGTTGGTCGTGCAGAGCAGTGAGTGGTGAAAGATGCTGTGAGATGTTCCCCTTCACCACATGTTAAATTTCTGCACCCGGGGTCTCCGAAGAGGAGGGTGAACAGTTTGGTGATTGTCAATCGTCCACCTTGGACTGCATCTGGGTCAGGCAACCATGAGGATTTGGGTCAGTGGCTAGAGCAGGGGATTGGTGGGTGAGGAAATTGAAGTAGCTGTTGGGGTGAGACGTATAAGGAACTGAGATCGCTGGAGGATTCTGCGTCTTACATTGAGGATCAGAGTAAGGACAGGGCAGCAGAAGCAGGAGATGGGCACTGTCAGGGTAATTGTACCAAAGCTCGAGAAATCTTGTCTTGCCAACGTTGCTAGGGAATGGGTTGGAATGTCAAGAAAACTAGAGCTTCAGGAGATCCCTGGGGCAGGTCTGGGCTGATGACCAAACAGGTGGGGATATCAAGAAATGTTAATGGATGAACGAGCGATCAGAAGGACTATGTGAATGCCTTTGATCTATAAATTAGTTACCCATACATGCACACGAGTCTAAAGTCACATCCACACCCACCAGACTACACAGGACCACAGTCCGCCCTGCCCACGCTCCAAGAGAACACACACGCAGCTGTCCACAGAAACACAGAACAAGTGCTGAGTGACTCTTGGGCTCTTGCCAGTGTGCTGGTGTGAGCAGTGACCTGGCGTTCTGACATGCAGCTTCAACACAGAAACGAGGCTGCTGGTGAATAAGCCATATGTATCTCGGCAACTGCCTCTGCGTGTATGTGTTGAGTTCCATGCTGACACCAGTTTCGTGAACTGAGTGGCCTGGCTAGGGCAGGTTATGGGTTGTAGTGGTGTGTGAACCGTCTGGGCAGAGGTGGTACATATGTCCGCCCTCTACATCTTGCCTCAGTATCCCAGGGACACTTCACTGTCTGTGGTTCAGATGGACTCTCCAGGCCCGCAAGAGAAACCGAATCTCAGACTACCGCCGATGAAGGTGAGAACGTTACAGTCTTCCCTCTGAGGTTCAACCCCTCCGTCAGATTTGTTCTGTCACATGAACATCAGTGCTGAGCCTTACATTGTCGGAACCTCTAGTGTCAATCTTCACCCTCTCACCACTGACAAAACAACGTTTAGCTCATTAGTTCTGAGGACTGGCTAAAGCTGTGTCGGAATAACAGAAATATATCCCCTGGTAAAGGGACTTCAGCCTACAATGTTATTTCTCTTTGCTGATGCCGTCTGACCTGCTGAGTGTCACAGACTCTAACAGCACACATGTGTCCACACCATCTGCACTCATCCTATTTGCCCATATTAGGTATATCTCCCTCTCTGCCTTGCTTATTCAAGAGCCCATATCATTGCATCATCAACATAATGATCGGATCTGATTCCACAGCCTCCTCTGGCAGTGCATTCCAGATATCAAACACAATCTGACTGGAAAACAATTTTCCTCCGATCCCTCTTCAATCTCCTTCATCTCACTTCTGCCTCTGCCTTCTTGTTTCTGATATCCTTCTCATGGGAAAAGGATACTTTCTGTCTTTGCCTCAATCTTGTATGCATCTCATCAGGTCGCAACTCGGCCTCCTCGTCTCCCGGGACAAACAACCCCAGCCTCTCCAATCATTCCCGCTGGCACAAGTCGACCAATACAGGCAATATTCTGGTGAAACTCAAGTTTGCAACACAGTGTCTCAACTTTGATACTCTATGCTCTGAACTATGGACACAAGGGTGCCACATGACTTCTTCGCCACCCTATAGACCTGTGATGCCACTTTTAGGTATCTATTGACCTGTAACGGTGTATCTTTTATTAACATTTCTTCATGTCCCCTCACGTACCTTCACACGTTGTTCTCTCACAATCTCAGTCACCATGTCAACTCCTCACCCACTCCATCTGTCACCACTTTCCCTCTGAATACCCTGACAATCTTTCTGTGTCTGTCCTTGTCTCTCTATCTCATTCACACGCACACAACAAGCAAACTCTCTTAATAATTTCTAGGATGCACTCTCTCACATGTTCTGCCTCACTCTGTCTCTCCTGAACACTAACACTTTTCCCATTCATTTTCCTCTTTCACACTCACTAATCTCATTTCTCACCACCCACCTCTAAATCCTCTCTCTCTCTTTATTGCACTCATCTACACGCCAAACACCATACCCTTCGTGGGCGCTCTCTCTTTCTGGTAGTCGGTCAGCACAGGGTCTTGGCCCACCATCCCAGTGCTGAATATTGTCCCAATCTGAATTAATCCCATTGAACAACACATGGTGCATTACCGTCTGTACCTTGGTTATTCAAGTGCTTCTCTAAATATGTGTGAATGTTGTCTCCTTGCCTTGACCACACCCTCAGGCAGTGCATCCTAATCTCTAGCCACAAACTCAGAGAAAAACAAATAAGTTTTTCCAATCACCTCGAAATCACCTGTACTGAATCGAAGTTCCCTTGTTTCAGCCACATCTGCAATGGAAAATAAGTTCTTACCATCTGCTCTAATTCATGCCCATCATATATTTTGTCCTTCCATCAACTCCCCCTTCAGCCTTTTCTGCTGCCTGGCAAACAATCCTAGACATCGCAGTCTCTCGTTCTAAACTGCAAACGCTCCATAACCAGGTATATCCTGGTTAATCTCCTCTGCACTCGATCCAATGCACCTCACCTTCATGTACTGTGATGACCACAACTGCACGCAGTGCTCCAGGTATGGTCAACCGATGCTTTATACAGTTGTACCAAGACCTCCCTGCTCTGGCATTTTGTCCTCTGAGCTGCTGTCTCTTACTGTCTATCTGAGCTGCCACTTTCAGGGATACTTTGGTTTGTATCCTGGTGTCCCTCGGCTCCTCAATAACCCGCTACTGTTCATTATGTAGGTCCTGTCCTTATTAATCCAAACAAACTACATTACGTTGCACAAAAGACTGACATGCCCTGTGTCATTGCTCTGTCCATCGTACGAACTGATCAATGGCCTCCAGCCTCCGTCTGTCCCTCCCAATATCAACAACAGAACCAACTTTAATATCAGATGCAAATGTACTGATCATACTCACTACGATGATATCGGACTCATATGGGCACTGGTGTGGGCCCCAGCACAAATCCATTTGGTGTACCACAAGTCACAGGTTTCCAATCACAAAGCAACTCTTCACCAGCAGTCTGCTTTCAGGGTCCGCAATGGGATCTCTGCTGTTTGTGATAATGTCAATGACGGGTGAAAATGTGTGAGAGTTGGGGGTTTAGTAAGTTTTCAGACCACACAAAGATTGATGGAGATGAGGACAGTGTAGAACATTGCCAAAGGAGATAATGGATATGCGACGGGTACGGGTGGAGAAATGTCAAGTGTGAGGTGTCCGATAACCTGTAAAAATGCTTTCACTGTCACTGTCATTTATTGAAGACATAGAAACATCCACAAAGGAACAGATGAAAGCATCATCAAATGGAGAGTCCTCTCAGGAACCATCTTCTGACCCAGAGGGAGATACATCCTCAGGTAGCAAGTGTTTGTGTCGCTGGGGTTTCATTAAATAGCTCACTCTGTGGCCTAGAACCTCTCCTGGACTTATTCATCTGTTGTTCGTGCAGTGCAATAGGGGCTGAATGATGGTGTGAGGTGTTCCCCGTCGCCAACATGGAAATTTTCTGCACCCAGGTCTCCGAAGAAGAGCGTGAATTGTTTAGTGATTGTCAAACATCCAACTTCGACTGAATCTGGGTCAGGAAGCCATGTGGGGTTGGGTCATCAGCTTGAGCAGGAGATTGATGGGTGAGGAAACTTAAGTAGCATGTGGCGTGAGAAGGATTGGGAACTGAGATCGGGGGAGGATTCTGCGCCTTCAATTGACGATCGGAGCCTGGACAGTCCAGCAGCATCAGGAAAGTGGACACTGTCGGGGTGTTTGGCCAAAGCTAGAGAAAATCTAGTCTTTCTCGAGAAAGGTTACTAGGGAATGGTTGGAAGGTCAAGAAACATGGGCTTCAGGAAATCCCTGGGCAGGTCTGGACTGATGGCTGAACAGGCGGGAATATCAAGAAATGTTAATGACTGAGTGAACGATCAGAGGAACTATGTGAATGCCTTTGATCTTGCAATTAGTACCCTTACATAGGCACGAGTCTGGAGTAAAATCCACATCCACCAGACAAAACAGGAACAGAGCCTTCCCTGCCCACCCTCCAAGAGAACACACCCACAGCTTTCCACAGAAGCACTGAACACGTGCTGAGTGACTCTTAATTAGTTCTCGACAGTGTCCTGGTGTGAGCACTGGAACTGGCGTTCTGACAATGCAGCTTCAACACAGAAACCAAGCTGATGGTGAAAAGCCATATGTATCTCGAGTACTGCCAATGCGTGTCTGTGTTGTGTTCTCCGCTAATTCTGGTGATTTGTCTGGGTAGTGCCCTGGGGTAGGGGAGGAGTATTATGTGTTATATTAGTGTCTGAAGCTCTGGGTAGAGTGGTGCATAGGTCCACCATCCCCATATTCCCTCAGTATCTCAGGGACGCTCTCACTGTCTGTGTTTCAGATGGACTCTCCGGGCCCGCTCCAAGAACCGAATCTCAGACTACATCCGTTGAAGATCTAACTCTGTGGTGGAACGTATCCGTTGGTAAAGGGTCTTCAACCTTTAATTTTATTTCCCTTTGCTGATGCTGTCTGACCTGCTGAGTGTCACAGACTCTGACAGCACACAGGTGTCCACACCGATGTTTATGCCCATCTGCACTCATCACGTTTGCCCACATTAGGTCTAATTCCTTCCCTGCCTTGCTTATTCAAGTACCCGTCTCATTGCCTCATGAACATAATGATTGCATCTGATTCCACCGCCTCCTCTGGGTGTGCATTCCAGATATCAAGCGGTCTCTGTCTGGAAAAAAAATCTTCCGATCCCCCTCCAATCTCCTCGTCTCACTTCAGCCTCTCCCTTGGTTTCTGATATCCTTCTCATGGGAAAAGGACACTTCCTGCATTTGTCTCAATCTTGCATACCACACATCAGGGCAGAACTCGGCCTCCTCTGCTCCGGAGTCAACAAAACACACTCTCCAATCGCTCTCGCTAGCACAAGTCGACCAATCCAGGAACATTCTGGTGAAACTCAAGTGGCAACTTTGTGTCTCAATTTTGATCTTCCTTGCTCCGACCTGTGGAGACAAGGGTGCTACATGACTTCTTCACCAACCTATCCACCTGTGATGCCACTTTGAGGTATCCGTGGACCTGTACCCGGTGTCTCTTTTTTTGCGAATATTCCTTCATGTCCACCAATATCACACATTTGTTCTCTCACAATCTTTGTCACTGTTTCTCCTCTATCACCGACTCCGCCTGTCACGCTATCCCTCTGATATACTGACAATCTTTCTGTCTCTGTTCTTGTCTCTATCTATCATGAACAAGCACACATACAAACCAATCTCTCTTGATAATTTCTCGAATTCACTCTCTCACACGTTTGTCTCACTCTGTCTCTCCTCATCACTCACACGTTCCCATTCATTCTCCTCTTTCACGCGCACTAATCTCATTCTCGCCACCCACCTCTAAATCCTCTCCCTCCGAATTGCAATCATCAATATCCCCGCTCAAGATACCCCCCGTGCGTGGCCATTCTGTCTGGTCGTCAATCAGAACAAGCCCTTTTGTCCAGCATCGTAGTGATGAATATCGTCCCAATCTGAGTGAACTTGCTCCATAACCACCTGTACCGTGCTGATTCAACAGCTTGTCTAATATGTGTGAAATGTTGTGTCCATGCATTCACCACACCGTCAAACAGTTCGTCCCAATCTCCAGCCTCCCTCACACAGAAAAATATTTTTTTATTTCAGTCTCCTCTAAATCTCATGCGCTAAACCTCTGTTGTCTGGTTTCAGTCACCTCTGCAATGAGAAAATAAATTCTTACCATCTGCTCTATTTGTGCCCATCATACATTTTGTACTTCCACCAACTCCCCTTCAGCCTCTTCTGCTGCAAGGAAAAGAATCACAAGCCATTCAAATCTCTCACTCTAACGGAAACGCTCCATCCCAGGTAATCTCCTGGTGAATCTCCTCTGCACCTGATCCAATACAACCTCGCCTTCATATACTATGATGACCACAACTGTACGGAGTACTCCAGCTGTGATCAACCAAGTGCTTTTACACTTGCACCAAGACCTTCCTTCTCTGGTATTTTGTCCTCTGAAAAAGGAAGGAAGTTTTCCCATAATGCGCCGTCACTTCCTTTCAAACTTTGCTGCCACGGTTCAGGGATAGTTGGATCTGTACCCTGGTGTCCCTCTGTTCCTCAATAGTCCGCTACCGTTCATTATGCATATCCTGCCATTATTCATCCTACCACACTGCATCACTATGCACGACAGACTGAAATTCCCTTTGTCATTGCTCTAGTCATCTTACCAACTGATCTATGGGCTGTGGCCTCAGTCAGCCCCTCCCAATATCAACAACATAACCAACTTTCATGTCAGGTGCAAGTTTACTGATATTCTCACTACGTTGATATCCGACTCATTAATGCACTGGTGTGGGCCCCATCACCAATTCCTTTAATGTTCCTCAAGTCACAGTTCTCCAAACAGAAAGCAACTGTTCATCAGCTGCATCCTATTAAGGTTCGCAATCGACCTCTGCTGTTTGTCATAACGTCAATGACGGATGAAAGTATGGGTGGGGTGGTGTTTAGTAAGTTTGCAGACCACACAAGATTGGTGGTGTCGTGAACATTGTAGAAGATTACCACAGGATATAGTGGATATGCGAGGGTACGGGTGGATAAATGTCAGTGTGAGGTGTCCGATAACAGGTTTATATACTTTCGTTGTCTTGCGTCTCTGTTTCTTTATCAAGACATGAGGACTCTCACAAAGGAACTTCTGAAAGCATCATCACAGAAGAGTCCACTCAGGAAAACATCTTCTGAGCCAGCGGGAGATACATCCTCAGGTACCGATCGCTGGAGTTTCATTCAATCTCTCACTCTGTGACCTGAACCTCTGGTAACTTATGCACCTGTTTCTCGTGCTAGTGCAGTGGGGGGAGAATCATGGTGTGAGATGTTTCTATCCACCACATAGAAATTTCAGCACTCGAGGCCTCCGGAGAGGAGGGTGAACAGTTTGTCATTGTCAATCATTCACCTTGAGTTGAATCTCGGTCATGAAATACCATGTGGATTTGGGTCAGAAAACCAGAGCAGGATATTGGTGGGTGGGGAAGTTGAAGTATCCTGGCAGCGTGAGAAATATTGGGAACTGAGATAGGGGGAGGATTCTGCGCATTAAATTGAGAAGCAGAGACAGGACAGGCCAGCAGCAGCAGGAGAGTGGGCACTGTCAGGTAATTGGCCCAAAGCTCGAGAAACCTGTTCTTGTCAATGTTACTACGGCATGGGTTGGAAGGTTGAGAAACATAGGCTTCAGAAGATCCCTGGTGCAGGTCTGGCTGACGAACGAACAGCTGGGATATTAAGAATGTTAATGACTGAGTGAGCGATTCCAGTGACTCATGTAAACGCCCGTGATCGTTAAATTAGATAAACATAGCTGGACACGAGTCTGGATTCACATTCACAGAACAGACACACAGGACCACGGTCTGCGCTGGCCACTCTCCAAGAGGGCATACAGGCCGCTGTCCAGAGAAGCACTGAACACGTGCTGCGTGACTCTGGGCTCTTTCCATTATCTGGTGTGAGCAGTGACCTGGCGTAATGACAATGCAGCCTGAACACCGAAACGAGGCTGCTGGTGAATAAGCCATATGTATCTCGAGAACTGCTTCTGCGTGTCTGTGCTGAGTGCTCTGCTGAACCCGGGAATAGTGAATTGAATTATGGGTTGTAGTGGTGTGAGAACCTCCTGGCAGGGGTGGCGCATATGTCCGCCCTCATCCATATTCCCTTAGTATCCCAGGGACACTCTCACTATCTGTGTTTCAGATGGACTCTCCGGGCCCGCTCCAGGAACCGAATCTCAGACTACCTCCGAATGAAGGTGAGAACGTTGCATTCTTCCTTCTGTCCGCGGAGGTTCAACCCCTCCGTCAGATGTGTTCTGTCACATGAACATCAGTGCTGACCCTGACAATTGTGGGAGCCCCCAGAGTCTATCTTCATCCTCTCACCACTGACGAACAAGTTTTAGCTAATTAATTCTGAGTAATGGGCTAAATCTGTGGCGGAACAACACAAATATACCAGCTGGTAAAGGATCTTCCAACCAACTTTATTTCTCTTTGCTGATGCTGTCAGACCTGCTGAGCGTCACAGACTCTGACAGCACACAGGTGTCCACACCGACGTTTATGCCCATCTGCACTCATTCCATTTGCCCACATCAGGTCTCATTCCTTCTCTGCTTTGCTTATTCCAGTGCCCATCTTATTGTCTCATCAACATAATGATTGGATCTGATTCAACCACCTCATCTAGGAGTATATCCCAGATATCAAACGCTCCTTTCTGTGAAACAGATTTCTTCCGATCACTCTTCAATCTCCTTCGTCTCACTTCAGCCTCTGCCTTTTGTTTCTGATATCGTTCTCATGAGAAAAGGATACTTCCTGTCTATGCTCAATCTAGCATACTACACATCAGGTCAGAACTCGGCCTCCCCTACTCCCAGTACAACAAACCCAGCCTTTCCAATAACTCCCGCTGGCACAAGCCGACCAAATCAGGGAACATTCTGGTAAAACTCAAGTTGCAAATCAGTGTCTCAATTTGATCGTCCTTGCTCCAACCTGTGGAGCCAAGGGTGTCACATGACATCTTCACCAACCTATCCACCTGTAATGCAACTTTGTGACATCTATCGACCTGCACCGGTGTCTATTTTTTTGTGAACATTCCTTCATGTCCCACCATGTAACTTCACACATTTGTTCTCATCACAATCTTAGTCAGTCTCCTCTATCACCCACTCCGCCTGTAAGTCTATCCCTATGATATACTCACAATCTTTCTGTCTCTGTCCTTGTCTCATTCTCCCTCATTCACACACACATACAAACTAAACTCTCTTGATAATTTCTCGAAGTTCATTCTGTCACACGTTCTGCCTCACTCTGTCTCTCCTAATTTCTCTCACTTTCCCCATTCATTCTCTTATTTCACATTCACTAAATTCCATTTCCGCCCATTCCCTTTTAATAATTTCTCTCTCTATCAGTCACCTCTCCCCAGCGCTCTCTCTTTCTGTAGACAATCAGCACAGGCCCTTGGGTCTCCGAACCCCATGCTGAATATCGTCGTAATCTGTATGAATCCATGTAAGGGCACTTGGGTCCATAACCGTCTGTATCATTGGTGATTCAAGTTGCTTGTGTGAAATGTTGTCTCCCATGCTTCATCACACCCTCAGGCAGTGCATCCAAACCTCCAGCCACCCTCCCAGAGAAAAATAAATGGTTTTTCCAATCAATCTCTAAATCTTCCCGACCAAACCGGTTTTCTTCTGGTTTCAGTCACCTCTGCAGTGAGAACATATGTTCTTACCGTTAGCTTTATTTCTGCCAATCATATATTTTGTATTTCCACAAACTCCCCCTTCAGTAGCTTCTGCTGAAAGAGAAAAATCCAAGATATTGCAGTTTCTCCTTCTACTGACACGCTCCATCCCAGGTAATATCCTGGTGAATCACCTCTGCATCTTCTCCAATGCAACCTCGCCTTCATTTACTGTGATGAACCACAGCTGTACGCAGTACTCCAACTGTGGTCAACCAATGCCTTATGCAGTTGTACCAAGACCTTCCTTCTCTGGTATTTTGTGCTCTGAATCAGGAAGGCAGTTATCCCTAAGCCGCCATCGCTTCCTGTCTGCCTGTGTTGAGACATTCAGGGATACTTGTATCTGGGCTCTGTTATCACTCTGTTACTCAATAGACTGCTACTGTTCATTAGTGACTAGCCTGGGGTAGGTGAGATTATGTGTTTTAGTGGTGTCTGAGGTTCTGGGGCGGAGGTGGTGAACTTGTCCGCCCTCTGCATATTCCCTCAGTATTCCAGAGACACTCTCACTGTCTGAATTTCAGGAGGGACTCGCCGGGCCCGCACCAGTAACCGAATCTCAGACTACATCCATTGAAGGTGAGAATGTCGCAATCTTCCGTCTGTCAGCGGAGGTTCAACCCTCAGCTCAGGTGTGTTCTGTCCCTAGGTCTTGACGCTGACAGTATGGGAGCCCCCAGTTTAGATCTTCACACGCTCATCACTGACAGAAGAATGTTTATCTCATTAGTTCTGAGGATGAGCTAAATCTGTGGCGAAACCACAGAAATATATCTGCTGATAACGGGTCTTATAACTTCAACTTTATTTCTCTTTACTGATGCTGTCAGACCTGCTGAGCGTCAACAGATTCCTGACAGCACACAGGTGTCCACACCGATGTTTATGCAAGTAATGCTTTATACAATTGTATCAAGTCTTTTCTCCTCTGGTATTTTTTGCTCTGAATAAGGAAGGCAGTTATCCCCTAAGCCGCCGTCACTTCCTGTCTGCATGCTTTGCCTCTTTCTGGGAAATTTGTATCTGTGCTCTGTTGTCCCTCTGTTCCTCAATAGTCCGTTACGTTTCATTGTGTATATCCTACGTTTATTCGTCCTGCCAAACGGCATCACTTTGCACAGCAGACTGAAATTCCCTTTGTCATTGCTCTGCCAATTTTACCAACTGATCGATGGGCTGTGGCCTCAGTCTTTCCCTCCCAATATCAGCAATAGAAACGACTTTAATGACAGATGCAATTTATGATCATACCCACTGCGTTGATATCCGACTTATTTGTGCGCGGTGTGGGCCCCAGCACCAATTACTTTAGTGTACCACATGTCACAGGTTTTCCAATCACAAGGAAAATATTCACCAGCTGTCTCCAGTTTGGGGTCCGCAATTGGGATATCTGCTGTTTGTGATAATGTCAATGAAGGATGAAAATGTGTGTGGGTGAGGGTTCAGTAAGTTTGCAGACCACACAAAGATGTGGTGGAGTGGTGGACAGTGTAGAATATTGCCAAAGAATCCAGAGGATATGTGGGGGTATGGGTGGAGAAATGTCATGTGTGAGCTGTCCGACAACCTGTTTATATGCTTTCACTGTCTTGTGTATGTGTTGCTTTATTCAAGTCATGGAGACTTCCACAAAGGAACAGTTGAAAGCATCATCAACTGGCGATTCCACTCAAGAATCATCTTCTGACGCAGCGGGAAGTACATTCTCAGGTACCAAGTGTTTGTTTCGCTGGGTTTCATTCAATCTCAATTCTCTGACCGAGAACGTCTCGTGGACTAATTCACCTGTTGGACGTGGGAGGTGAATGATGGTGTGAGTTGTTCCCCTTCATCACATGGGAAATTTCTGCACCTGAGGTCTCCGAGGAGGAGGGAGAACTGTTTGGTAATGGTCAGTCATCCACCTTGGACTGATCAGGGTCAGGAAGCCATGTGGAGTTGGGTCAGAGGCCAGAGCAGGAGATTGGTGGGTGGTAAATTGAAGTAGCTGGTGGCGTGAGAAGAATTGGGAACTGAGATCGGGGAGGATTCTGAGCCTTTCAGTTGAAGTCGGAGCCTGTACAGTCCAGCAGCAGCAGGAGAGTGGGCACTGTCGGGGTAATTGGCCCAAATCTAGAGACATATGGTCTTCTCGAGAAAAGGTTACTAGGGAATGGTTTAGAAGGTCAAGAAACATGGGCTTCAGGAGATCCCTGGGGCAGGTCAGGGTTCTTGATCGAACAAGGTGGATATATCAAGAAATGTTAATGTATAGAGTGAACTATCAGAGGGACGATGTAAATTCCTTTGATCTTTAAATTAGTTACCCTTACACGGACACGAGTCTGGAGTCATATCCACACCCAACAGACAAAACAGGAACACAGTCTGCCCTGCCCACCCTCCAAGAGAACACGCACAGAGCTGTCCAGAGAAGGACTCAGCAAGTGCTGAGTGACTCTCATTGGGCTCTTGCCAGTGTCCTGGTTTGAGCAGTGACCTGGCGTTCTGAGAATGCAGCTCCAACACAGACACAAGCCTGCTGGTGAAAAAAAAAACATATGTATCTCGAGTAATGCCTTTGCGTGTTTGTATTGTGTTCTCTGCTTATCTCGGGGATTAGGTGTGGCGAGTGTGCTTGGGGAAGGGGAAGAGTATGTGTTTTACTGGGTATGAAGCTCTGGGCAGAGGTGGTGCATATGTCCGCCATCTCTATATTCCCTCAGTATTCCAGGGACACTCTCACTGTCTCTGTTTCAGATGGACTCTCCGGGTCCGCTCCAGGCAACGAATCTCAGACTACCTCCGATGAAGGTGAGAATGTTGCAGTCTTCCCTCTGTCAGCGGAGGTTCAGCCCCTCCGTCAGATATGTTCTGTCACATGAACATCAGTGCTGATGCGACATCGTGGGAGCCCCCAGAGTCGATATTCACCCTCTCACCACTGACAGAAGAAGGTGTAGCTCATTAGTTCTGAGGATGAGCTAAATATGTGGCTGAACCACACAAATATATCCGCTGGTAAAGGGACTTCAACCTTCAACTTTATTTCTCTTTGCTGATGCTGTCTGACCTGCTGAGCGTCACAGACTCTGACAGCACACAGGTGTCCACACCGATGTTTATGCCCACTGCACTCATCCCATTTAGCCCACATTAAGTCTCATTCCTTCCCTGTCTTGCTTATTCCAGTGCCCATCTCATTGCCTCTGAAACATAATGATTGCATCCGATTACACCTCCTCCTCTAGCAGTGCATTCCACATATCAAACGCTCTCTGTCTGGAAAACAAATTTCTTCTGAACCACTCTTCAATCTCCTTCGTCTCACTTCAGCCACTGCTTTTTTATTTTTATACGTTCTCATGGGAAAAGGATACTTCCTGTCTTTGCCTCAACTTTGCATACGACACATCAGGTCAGAACTCGGCCTCCTCTGCTCCCGGTACAACAAAACGCAGCCTCTCCAATCACTCTCGCTGGCACAAGTCGACCAATCCAGGCAATATTCTGGTGAAACTCAAGTTTGCAACTCAGTGTCTCAACTTTGATCTTCCATTCTCCGACCTGTGGAGACAAGGGTACCACATGAATCTTCACCAACCTATTTACCCGTTATGCCACTTTGAGTCATCTATGACCTGAACAGCTGTCTCTTTTTTGTGAACATTCTTTATGTCCCACCTTGTAACATCACACATTTGTTCTCTCACAATCGTTGTCACTGTGTCTCTCCTATAACCAATCCGTCTGTCACTCTAACCCTCTAATATACTGACAATCTTTCTGTCTCTGTCCTTGTATCTCTCTTTCATTCACACGCATACACAAAAAACCAAACTCTCTTGATAATTTCTCGAATTTACTTTTTCACACGTTCTGCCTCACTCTGTCTCTCCTAAACACTCACACATTCCCACTCATTCTCCTTTTTCACACGCACTAATCTCATTTCTCCCCACCCACTCTAAATCCTCTCCCTCTGAATTGCACTCATCTACATTCCCACTCAAGATAACCCTCGTGCGCGCTTTCTCTGTCTGGTCGTCAATCTACACAGGACCTTTTGTCCACCATCGCAGTGCTGAATATCTTCCCAATCTAAGCGAATCTCATTGAACAACACTTGGTCCATAACTGCTTGTTCTTTAGTGATTCAAGGGCTTGCCTACGATGCATGAAATGTTGTCTCTATGCCTTCACCACACCGTCAGGCAGTGCGTCCCAATCTGAAGCCACCCTCTCACAGAGAAAAATATATTTTTCAGTCACCTCTAAATCTCCCGCACTAAACCAATGTTCTGCTGTTTCAGTCACCTCTGCAATGAGAAAGTAAGTTGTTACCATCTGCTCTATTTGTGCCCATCATACATTTTGTACTTCCACCAGCTTCCCCTTCAGCCCCTTCTGCTGCAAGGAAAAGAATCACAGCCATTCAAATCTCTCACTCTAACGGAAACTCTCCATCCCAGGGAATATTCTGGTGAATCTCCTCTGTACACGATCCAATGCAACTCGCCTTCATATACTGTGATGATCACGACTGTACGCCGTACTCAACTGTGGTCAACTGATGCTTTTAGACTTGCACCAAGACCTTCTTCTCTGGTATTTTAGCCTCTGAAAAAGGAAGGAAGTTTTCCCCTAATCCGCCGTCACTTCCTGTCAAACTGTGCTGCCACGTTTAGGGATAGTTGGAATCTGTACCCTGTTGTCCCTCTGTCCTCAATAGTCCGCTACGTTCATTATGCATATCCTGCCCTTATTCATCCTACCACACTGCAATCACTATGCACGACAGACTGAAATTCCCTTTGTCATTGCTCTAGTCATCTTACCAACTGATCGATGGGCTGTGGGCTCAGTTCTGTCCTTCCCAATATCAACAACAGAATCAGCTTTCATGTCAGATGCAAATTTACTGATCATACTCACTACGCTGATATCCAACTCATTAATGCACTGGTGTGGGGCCCCAGCACCGATCCCTTTAGTGTTCCATAAGTCACAGGTTTCCAATCATAAAACAACTGTTCACCAGTTATCTCCTATTAGGGTCCGCAATGGGCCTCTGCTGTTGTGATAATGTCAATGAAGGATGAAAGTGTGTGTGGGGTGGTGGTTCAGTAAGTTTTCAGTCTTCACAAAGATTGGTGGAGTTAAAGACATCGTAGAAGATTGCCAATATAGTGGATATGCGAGGGGTACGGGTGAAGAAACGTCAAGTGTGAGGTGTCCGTCAACAGGTTTATATGATAACAGTCCGACAACTTGTCTGTATGATTTAGTTGTCATGCGTCTCTGTTCCTTTATTCAAGACATGGAGACTTCCACAAAGGAACAGCTGAAAACGTCATCAAATGAAGAGTCCACTCAGGAAACATCTTCTGACCCCGCGAAGATACATCCTCAGGTACCAAGTCTTGTGTCGCTGGGGTTTCATCCAATCTCTCACTCTTGTGACCTGAACCTCTGGTGGATTTATTCACCTGTTTTTCGTGCAGTGCAGTGGGGGGAGAATCATGGTGTGAGATGTACCTCTTCCACCACATTGAAATTTCTGCACCCGAGGTCTCCGGAGAGGAGGATGACAGTTTTGTCATTGTCAATCATCCATAGTGGATAGAATCTGGGCCAGGAACGCCATATGGGAGTTGGGTCAGCGGCAGAGCAGGAGATTGGTGGGTGAGGAAATTGAAGTAGCTGGTAGCGTGAAAAGGATTGGGAACCTGAGATCGGGGGAGGATTCTGTGCTTTAAATTGAGGATCAGAGCCAGGACAGGCCATCAGGCAGTAGCAGAGTGGGCACTGTCATGGTAATTGGCCCAAAGCTTTAGGAAAGCTGGTCTTTCCAAGGTACTGGGATGGAAGGTCAAGGAACATGAGCTTCTGTATTGCACTCATCCACCCCTCCCAAACGTTCTGTCTTTCTGTAGTCAATCAACACAGGCCCTTGGGCCCCACGATCCCCATGCTGAATATCGTCGTAATCTGTACGAATCCCATGCAAGAGCACTTGGTGCATAATCGTCCTGTACATTGGTGATTCAAGTGCTTATCTAAATATGTGTGAAATGTTGTCTCCATGCCTTCACCACACCCTCAGGCAGTGCATTCCAATCTCCAGCCACTTCTCAGAGAAAAATAACTTGTTTTCGAATCACCTCTAAATCTTCCCTCGCAAACCGGTGTCTCTGGTTTCAGTCTCATCTGCAACGAGAAAATAACTTGTTACCATGTGCTCTATTTCTGCAATCATATATTTTGTACTTTCACCAACTCCCCCTGTAGCAAGAGCTGCTGCAACGCAAACAATACCAGACATTACAGTCTCTCCTTCTAACTGACTTGCTCCATCCCAGGTAATATCCTGGTGAATCTCCTCTGTGTCTTCTCCAATGCAACCTCGACTTCATTTCCTGTGATGACCAGAGCTGTACGCAGTACTCCAGCTGTGGTCAACCAGTGCTTAATGCAAGATCACAAGATCACAAGACAAGGGAGCAGAATTACGCCATTCGGCCATCAGGTATGCTCCAAAGAAAAAGAAAACATATATAAAGAAATGGGAAATTGGGTGGGCAAAAAACCCTAATCCCAATTTCCGGCCTATCCCCATATCCCTTGATACCCGACTATTTAAATATCCATCCATCTCTTACTTAAAAGCCTCCAATGATCTGGCCTCCACTGCTGTACGAGGCAAGGAATTCCACAAATTCACCACCCTATGGCGAAATAAATTTCTCCTCATCTCTGTTTTAAGGCTGTACCAACTAATTCTTAGATTGTGCCCTCTGGTCCTGGACTCACCCAGCAAGGGAAACAGCTTGACCACAGCTACTCTGTCCAGTCTTTCAATATTTAAATCTCTCTATGAGGGACCCTCTAATTCTTCTCTACTCCAGTGAGTACACACCAAGATCCGACAAAACGCTCATAACACGTAAGCCTTGTATTCCGGGAATCATCCTCGTAAATATCCTTTGAACCCTCTCTTACATCAGCACATCATTCCTCAAATACGGGGCCCAAAACTGTGCACAGCATTCCAAAAGAGGCCTCACGAGTGCCCCGTAGAGCCTCATAACACTTCCTTACTTTTCAACACTAAAACTCTAGAAATGAATGCCAACATAGCATTAGCTTTCTTTACCACCGATCCGACCTGGTGTTTAACCTTTCAGGTCTGCTGTTCGAGTACTCCCAAGTCCCTTTGTACCTTCTGTACTTTGAAATTTCTGTCCTTCTAGATAATAATCTCTCCGTTTATTTCTGTTCCCAAAGTGTACAACTGCACATTTCTCAACATTGAATCTCATCTGCTATTTCCTTGCCCATTCTCCTAAACTATCAAGGTCTCTCTGCAACCTTCCGGTCTCCTCAGTACTCTCTACACCTCCACCTATGTTGGTGTCATCCGCAAACTTAGCCACAAAACCATTTACTCCATCATCCAAATCGTAAATGCACAAAGTAAAAAGACGAGGCCCCAACACCGACTTCTGCAAAACACCACTTGTAACCGGTAGCCAACTAGAACATGATCCTTTATTACCACCCTTTGCTTCCTGCCAACCAGCCACTGCTCCACCCATTCTGTTTATCCTACCTGTAATTCCATGACTTCTCATCTTATTAATCAGTCTATCGTGCGGCACCTTGTCGAAGCCTTTTGAAAGTCTAAATACACAATATCTAGCCTCTCCCTTCTCCACCCTACCTGGATTTCTTCAAAAAACTACAATATGTTGGTCAGGCAGCTTCATAACTTCACAAAACCTATTGGCTAGGAACTATCTTGCCTACACGGCTATACCAAGACATCCTTCTCTGGTATGTTGTGCTCTGAATAAGGAAGGCAGTTATGCCTCAAGCCGCCGTCACTTCTTGTCTACCTGTGTTGCCACAATCAAGGATACTTGTATCAGTGCTCTGTTGGCCCTCTGTTCACAATAGTCCGCTACTGTTCGTTATGTATGTCGTGCCCTTATTCGTCCTACCAAACTGCATCACTTTGCACAACAGACTGAAATTCCCTTTGTTATTGCCTCTGCCCATCTTAACAACTGATCGATGGGCTGTGGTCTCAGTCTGCCCTCCCCAATATCAGCAACAGAACCAACTTTAATGACAGAAACAAATTTACTGATCATACCCACTGCGTTGATATCCGACTTATTTGTGCGCCGGTGTGGTCCACAGCACTAATTACTTTAGTGTACCACATGTCACAGATTTCTATTCACTACGAAACTCTTCACCAGCTGTCTCCTGTTGTTGTCCGCAATGGGATCTCTGCTGTTTGTGATAATGTCAATGACGGATGAAAATGTGTGTGGGGTGAGGGTTTAGTAAGTTTGCAGACAGCACAAAGTTTGGTGGAGTTGTGGACAATAATAGAAGATCGCCAAGGATGTAGTGGATCGAGGGGGTATGGGTGGAGAAATGTCAAGTGTTGAGGTGTCTGTCAACCTGCTTTTGTATGCTTCCACTGTCGTGTGTCTCTGATCCCTTATTCAAGACATAGAGACTTCCACAAAGGAAAGAACAGAAAGCATCATCAACTGGGAGTCCACTCAAGCACCATCTTCTGACCCAGCGGAAGATGCATGCTCAGGTACCAAGTGTTGTATTGCTGTGTTTCATGCAATCTCTCATTCTCTGACCAAGAATGTCTCGTGGATTTATTCACCTGTTGGAAGTGCAGTGCAGTGGAGGTGGGGGAGGGGGGGTGTTGAAATGATGGTGTGAGTTCTTCCCCTTCATACACTTGAAAAAATTTCTGCACCCGAGGTCTCCGAAGCGGAGGGTGAACTGTTTGGTAATTGTCAGTCATCCACCTTGGTCTGTAATCTGGGTTAGGAAGCCGCGTAGAGTTGGGTTAGAGGCCAGAGCAGGAGACTGGTGGGTGAGGAAATTTAAGTAGCTGGTGGGTGTGAGAAGGATTGGGAACTGAGATCGGGGGAGATTCGGAGGGACTTCGGAGCAGCTAAGTGTTTCTCTGTTTATCACTTTATTAGGGTTTTTGGGTGTAAGGGTAGTTTTGTTAGGGTTTTTAGTGTAAGGTTTTAGAAGTTTTAATAAGTTTTTAGGTAGTCGAGTGGGGGCTGGACTGCGCAGGGCGCGGCGCGGGCAGCTTAAAAAGGAGAGAAAAAAACTCGGAGGACTCGAGCTTCGGTCGGAGGACTTCGGAACAGCTAAGTGTTTTCTCTGTTTATCACTTTTATTAGGGTTTTTGGATGTAAGGGATAGTTTTTCTAGGGTTTTTAGTGTAAGGTTCGATTTTTTAGTAAGTTTTTTAAGTAGTCGAGTGGGGGCTGGACTGCGCAGGCGCGGCGCGGGCAGCTTAAAAAAGAAACAGCCTATAGAGCGGCAGCGTCGGAGCGGGCAGCTGAGTGAGTGGCAGTAGGGTGTTCTGGGCTTTGGCTCAAGGGGCTTCGGCAAGGAGGGTAAGTAGCTGGTAAGTAGGTAAAGGCAATGTTTAGCTTTTGGTCATTATCGATTTGTAGGTGGGACTAACTAGGGGAAAAAAAGGTAGTCAGATGGAGGACATGGTGTTGTGCTGGTGCTGCTTGATGTGGGAACTCGTGGACCTTTCTGCGGTCCAAGATGGCCACATCTGCAGTAAGTGCTTGAGGCTGGACGAACTTCGGCTCAGAGTTGATGAGCTGGAGTCGCAGCTACAAACACTGCGCAGCATTTGGGAGGGAGAGAGTTATGTAGACACGGTGCATCAGGTGACAGTCACCCCCCTGAGGGTAGGTACATCTGAGGTTCAGGAGGCAGATAGAATGGTGACGGTCAGGGGAGGGAAGAGGAAGAAGAAGTCAGGCAAGCAGGCAGGACAGAGAGCCCCGGAGGCTGTTCCCCTCAGTAACAAGTTTTCTTCCTTGGAAGCTGTAGAGGAGGATGACCTGCAGGGCCTAGCTGCAGTTACCAGGTCTCTGGCTCTGGGGCTGGTACTGCTGCTCAGAAGGGAAGGGTGGGAAAGAGACATGCGGTAGTGATAGGGGACTCGATAGTCAGGAAAACAGACAGGAGGTTCTGTGGCAGTGAGCATTAATCCCGGATGGTATGTTGCCTCCCAGGTGCCAGGGTCCGGGATGTCACTGATCGGGTCCACAGAATTCTTGAGTGGGAGGGAGAGCAGCCAGAAGTTGTGGTCCATATTGGCACCAATGACATAGTAGGAAGGGGGATGAGGTCCTGAAGAGTGAGTTCAGGGAGCTAGGCAGAAAATTGAGCAACAGGACCTCAAGGGTAGCAATCTCGGGATTTCTGCCAGTGCCACGTAATAGTGAAGGTAGCAATAGAAGGAGGTGGCAGATAAATGTGTGGCTGAGAAGTTGGTGCAGGAGGGAGGGTTTTAGATTTCTGTATCATTGGGATCTCTTCTCGGGAAGGTGGGACCTTCACGGAGAGGACGGATTACACCCGAACCAGAAGGGGGCCAATATCCTTGCGGCGAGATTTGCTAAGGTGGTACAGGAGGGTTTAAACTAGTTTGTGAGGGGGAAGAGGAACCGGAGGAGTAGGTCAGAGGAAGAAGGGGATGGGGAAAAGTTAGATCAAAAAGGTAGAGAGGTTTTGGGGAAGGAGAAGCAGAATACAGGCTGTAAAAGTAGTAAGGTAGATGGACTAAAGTGTGTTTACTTAAATGCAAGTAGTGTCAGGAATAAAGGGGATGAACTGAGGGCTTGGATAAGTATGGGGGACTCTGATATCGTGGCTATTACTGAGACGTGGCTGACGTCAGGAGAGGAGTGGATATTGGAATATTCGTGGTTTTCGGTGTTTAAGAGGGAAAGGGAAGGAGGAGAAGAGGTGGAGGGGTGGCGATACTGGTCAGGGGCACTGTTACGGCTGTGGAAAAGATGGATGTTGTAGAAGGATCATCTCTAGAGTCCGTATGGGTGGAGGTAAGGAACAATAAAGGAGACGTTACTCTACTAGGAGTATTCTATAGGCCCCCCCGGTAGCAGTAGACATATAGAGGAGCAGATTGGCAGGCAGTGTTTGGAGAGAAGCATAAATAACAGGGTTGTTATAATGGGAGACTTCAACTTCCCAAATATAGACTGGAACCTGCTTAGTGCCAAAGGTTTAGATGGGACGGAATTTGTTAAATGTGTCCAGGAGGGATTACTGACGCAGTATGTTGACAGGTCCGACTAGAGGGAATGCCATGTTAGATCTAGTTTTAGGAAATGAACCGGACAGGTGAAGGATCAATTGGTGGGTGAGCATTTGGGGGACAGTGACCATTGCTCCATAAAATTTAAAATTGTCTTGGACAGGGACAGGTGCAGAGAGGACAAGAGGTTTTTCAATTTGGGGAAGGGCTAACTAAGAGGCTATAAGGAGAGAACTTGGGAGTGTAAATTGGGATGTCCTTTTGAAGGAAAATGTACCATGGGATGTGGTCGATATTCAGGGATATTATGCAGGATGTTAGGGATAAATATGTCCCCGTGAGGCAGAGAAGGAATGGCAGGGTGAAGGAACCGTGCGTGACGAGAGAGGTGGAACGACTTTTAATGGAGAAGGTAACATACGTGAGGTATAAGCAGCAAGGTTCAGACAGGGCCCATGAGGAATATAGGGTAGCGAGGAAGGAACTTAAGAAAGGGCTGAGGAGAGCTAGAAGGGGACATGAAAGCCTTTGGCTAGTAGGGTTAAGGAAAATCCCAAGGCCTTTTTCAAGTACGTGAAGGTAGGAGGATGGCTTGGGTGAAGGTAGGTCCGATTAAGGACAAAGGTGGGAGAATTTGCCTGGAGGCGGCGGAAGGGGAGAAGTTCTGAATGAGTACTTCTCTTCAGTATTCACCAGGGAGAGGGGTCTTGATGATGCGGAAGGGAGTGCTGGTAGGGGTAATGTTCTCGAGGTTGTAGATATCGAGAGAGAGGGTGTGTTGAAGTTGTTAAATAATATTAAGACAGATAAATCTCCGGGGCCTGACGGGATTTTCCCCAGGCTGCTTCGAGAGGCTAGGAAAGAGATTGCTGAATCGCTGGTAAGGATCTTTGAGTCCTCCTTGTCTACGGGGTTGGTGCCGAAGGATTGGAGGATTGCGAATGTGGTCCCCTTGTTCAAAAAAGGTAATAGGGATAGGCCAGGGAATTATAGACCGGTGAGTCTCACGTCAGTGGTGAGTAAGCTGATAGAAAGGATTTCTAAGGGATAGGATTTATGAACACCTGGAGAATCATGGACTGATTAGGGACAGCCAGCATGGCTTTGTGAAGGGAAGATCTCGCCTCACAAGCTTGATAGATTTCTTTGAGGAGGTGACCAGTAAGATTGATGAGGGCAGTGCGGTGGATGTGGTTTACATGGATTTAGTAAGGCATTTGATAAGGTTCCTCATGGTACGCTTCTTCAGAAGGTCAGAGGCCAAGGGATCCAAGGAAGCGTGACTGTGTGGATTAGGAATTGACTTGCATGTAGAAAGCAGAGGGTTGTGGTGGAAGGAGTGCCCACGGATTGGAAGACAGTGACTAGTGGTGTCCCGCAGGGAACGGTTCTGGGACCTCTACTTTTTGTGATAATTATAGATGACTTTGATGAGGGGGTGGAGGGCTGGGTTAGTAAGTTTGCGGACGACACTAAGATAGGCGGTGTTGTGGATAGTGTGGCGGGCTGTCGGAGCTTACAGAGGGATATTGATAAGATGCAGAGCTGGGCTGACAAGTGGCAGATGGAGTTCAATCCGGAGAAGTGTGAGGTGGTACACTTTGGAAGGACAAAACTCCAGGGCAGAGTACAGGGTAAACGGCAAGGTACTTGGCAGTGTGGAGGACCAGAGGGATCTGTGGGTGTCATATTCACAGTTCGTTGAAAGTTGCCTCACAGGTGGAAAGAGCAGTTAAGAAGGCCAATGGGATGTTGGCTTTCATGAGTCGCGGGATTGAGTTTAAGAGCCGCGAGGTTATGATGCAGCTTTACAAAACTCTAGTTGGGCCACATTTAGAGTACTGTGTTCAGTTCTGGTCGCCTCATTGTAGGAAGGATGTGGAGGCATTGGAGAGGGTGCAGAGGAGATTTACCAGGGATGCTTCCTGGATTGGAGGGTATTGAATATGAGGAGAGGCTTTAGGTGCTAGGGCTTTATTCACTGGAAAGGAGGAGGATGAGAGGAGACATGATAGAGGTATATAAAATATTAAGAGGAATAGATAGAGTAGACAGTCAGCGCCTCCTTCCCAGGGCACAAATGCTCAAGACGAGACGTCATGGCTTTAAGGTTATGGGTGGGAGGTTCAGGGGAGATGTCAGAGGGAGGTTTTTCACCGAGAGAGTGGTTGGTGCATGGAATGCACTGCCTGGGGTGGTGGTGGAGGCAGATACATTGAACAGGTTCAAGAGCTTGTTGGATAGGCACATGAGGAACGTGGGATGGGGGGATATGCGGGAGGAAGGGGTTAGGTAGTGTGAGGGTGGTCTGATGGACGGCACGACACTATGTGCCGAAGGGCCTGTTTTGTGCTGTATGGTTCTATGGTTCTATGGTTCTATGGTTAAATTGATGATCAGAGCATGGACAGGCCAGCTGCAACAGGGAGAGTGGCAATTTTAGGTGTAATTGGCCCAACGCTCGAGACATCTGGTCTTTCTCGAGAAAGGTTACGAGGGAATGGGTTGTAAGATCAAGAAATATGGCCTCAGGACATTCCTGGTGCAGGTCTAAGCTCATTCAGAACAGGTGGGGATATCAAGAAATATAAAAGAATGAGGGAACGATCCGAGGAAGAATGTGAATTCCTTTGCTCATTAAATTAGTTACCCTTACGTGGACACGAGTCTGGAGTCACATCCACACCCACCAGACAGAAAAGGACCACAGTCGTCCCTGCCCACCATCCAAGAGAACACAGACACAGCGGTCTACCAAAACAGTGAACAAGTGCTGAGGGACTCTCAATGGGCTCTAGCCATTGCACTGGGTGTGAGCAGTGACCTGGCATTCTGACAATGCAGCTTCAACAGAGAAAAGAGGCAAGCTGCTAGAAAAGCGGTATGTATCTGGAGTTCTGCCTCAGCGTGTCTGTGTTGTTTACTCTGCCGATCCCGGAGATTAGAGTGGTGAGTGCCCTGGTGTAGGGGAGATTATGTATTTTAGTGGTGTATGAAGCACTGGGCACATGTGTAGCATATGTTCGACCTCTCCATATTCCCTCAATAGTCCCCAGGGACAACTCTCAACTTCTGTGTTTCAGATGGGACTACCGGACACGCCTCCAGGAAAGGAATCTCCCAATAGCCTCCGTTGAAGGTGAGAATGTTCCAATCTTCCCTCTGTCAGCGGTGGTTCAGACCCTCCGTCAAATGTGTTCTGCTGAAGCCTGTCGGGACCTGCTTAGTGTCACAGACTCTGACAACACACAGGTGTCCAACACCCATGTTATGCCGACTGAACTCATCCCATATTGCCCACATGACGTCCCATTCTTCTCTGCCTTGCTTATTCAAGTGCCAATTCTCATCGCCTCATCAACATAATGATTGATCTTATTCCACCGCCTCCTCTGGAGTGCGTTCCTGATATCAAAGCTCTCTGTCTGGAAACAAACTCCTCCGATCACTCTTCAATCTCCTTCGTCTCACTTCTGTCTCTGCCTTTTTGTTCCCGATATCCTTCTCATGAGAAAAGGATACTTCCAGTCTTTGCCTCATCTTGCATACTATATATCGGATTTGAACTCGGCCTCCTCTGCTCCCGGAACAACAAACTCAGCCTCTCCAATCACTTCCGCTCGCACAAAGTCGAACATTCCAGCAACAATCTGGTGAAACTCAAGTTGCAACTCAGTGTCCTCAACTTTGATCTTCCTTGCTTCCGACCTGTGGGGACAAGGGTGCCACATGACATCTTCACCAACCTAATCACCTGTGATGCAACTTTGAGGTATCTATGGACCTGAACCGGTGTCCTCTTATTTTGTGAACTTCCTCATGTCCCATCATGTAATATCATAAATTTGTTCTCTCACAATCTTAGTCACTGTGTCTCCCCTTCACCGACTACGCCTGTCACGCTATCCCTGTGATATACTGACAATCTTACTGTCACTGTCTTTGTCTCACTTCCTCATCTCACACGCACACACAACCAAACTCTCTTGAAGATTTCTTGAATTCACTCTCTCACACGTTCTGCCTCACTCTGTTTCTCCTATCATCACAATTTTCCCATTCATTCTCCTCCTTCACAGACTAATCTCATTTCAGAACATTCCCCTTTTAATCCTTCCCTCTGTATTGTACTCATTCACATGCTCCCCGCGTTCTCATCTTTCTGCTGGTCAATCAGCAAGGAACCTAGGGCACACGATATCCATGCTGAATATCGTCTTGATCTGTATCAATTCCATGCAAGAGCACTTGGTCCACAACCGTCTGTTCCTTGGTAATTCAGTGCTTTTTCTAATATGTGTGAAATCTTTTCTCCATGCCTTCACCCACACCGTCAGGCAGTGCAACCCAATCTCCAGCCACCTCGCAGAGAAAAAGTAAATTGTTTTTCCAATCACCTCTAAATCGTCCCGACCAAAACGATGTTTCGCTGGTTTCAGTCACATTTGGAAAGAGAAAATAGTTGTTTACCATCTGCTCTACTTATGCCCATCATATATTTTGTACTTACACAATCTCCCCTTTCAGCCTCTTATGCTGAAAAGCAACATTTCCAGACACTGCAGTCCCTCCTTCTAACTGATGCGCTCCATCCCAGGTAATATCCTGGTGTATCTCCTCTGTATCTTCTCCAATGCAGACTTCGCTTTCATTTCCTGTGATGATCACAGCTGTACGCAGTAATTCAGCTGGGTCAACCAATGCTTTATACAGTTGTACCAAGTCCTTCCTTCTCTGGTATTTTGTGCTCTGCTTTCCCTCAGTTTCTGAATAGTCCGCTACTGTTCATTGTGTAAAGTCCTGCCCTTATTCGTCCTACCACACTGGTTCACTATGCACAACATACTTGATATTCCCTTTGTTATTGCTCTGCCCATCTTAACAACTGATCTATGGGCTGTGGCTCAGTCTGTCCCACCACAAATATCACAACGGAACCAACTTTAATGACAGATACAAATTTACTGTTCATAAACAAAGCGTTGATATCCGACTTATTTGTGCGCGGTGTTGGCCCCAGCACCAAATTAATTTAGTGCCCCACATGTCACAGGTTTCTAATCACAAAGAAACTCTTCACCAGCTGTCACCTATTGGGGTCCGCAGTGGGATCCCTTCTGTTTGTGATAAAGCCATGACGGATGAAAAATGTGTGTGGGGTGGTGGTTAGTAAGTTTGCAAACAACACAAAGAACGATGGAGTTGTGGACAGTGTGGAAGATCGCCAAAGGATATAGTGGATGATGCAAGGTGTACGACTGGAGAAATGTCAAGTGTTAGGTGTCCGTCGATATGTTTATGTGCTTTCTTTCTCGTGTGTCTCTGTTCCTTTATTCAAGACATGGATACGTCCACAAAGAAAGAGCTGAAAGCATCATTAACTGGCGAACCCACTCACGCACCATCTTCAAACTCAGCGGAAGATATATCCTCAGGTATCGCTGTGTTTTCATGCAATCTCTCTTTCTCTGATATAGAAAGTTTCGCGGAATTATTCACCTGTTAATCTGCAGCGCAGCGGTGGATGAATGATGGTGTGAGTTGTTCCCCTTCATTACGTAGAAAAATTTCGGCACCTGATGTCTCCGAAGAGGAGGGTGAACTGTATTGTTATTGTCAGTCTTCCACATTGGACTGAATCTGTGTCAGGAAGCCTTGTGTAATTTGGTACAGGGCACAGCAGGAAATTGGTGGGTGAGGAACTGAAGTTTTACTGGCGTGAGAAGGATTGGGAAGAGATCGGGGGAGAATTCTGCCTCATATTAAGGATCATAAACTCGATAGGCCAAGCAGCTGCAAGAGACGGGGCACTGACGGGGTAATTCGCTCAAACTCGAGAAATCTAGGTCTCTCTCGAGAAAGGTATACAGGGGAATGGGTTGGAAGATAAAGAAACATGGGATTCAGGAGATCCCTTGGGCAGGTCTGTGCTTATCACCGAACAGGTGGAGAAATAAAGAAATGTTAATGAATGGGTGAACGTCAGAGGGACGAGGAGAATGCCTTTGCTTAAAATTAGTTACCCTTACATGGACACGAGTCTGGAGTCATATCCACACTCACCAGAGAGAACAGGTGCACAGTCTGCCCTGCCCACCCACCAAGATAAAACACACGCAGCTGTTCACCGAAGCACTGAACAAGTGCTGAGTGACTCTCAATGGGCTCTAGCCATTGTCCTGGTGTGAGCAGTGACCTGGCGTTCTGACAATGCAGCTTCAACAGAGAAAGGAGGCTGCTGGTAGAAAAGCGGTATGTATCTCGAGTTCTGCCTCAGCGTGTCTGTGTTGTGTTCTCTGCCGATCCCGGAGATTACAGTGTTGATTGTCCTGGAGTAGGGGAGGTTATGTATTTTAGTTGTGTCTGAAGCTCTGGGCAGAGGTGGTGCATATGTTCGATCTCTCCATATTCCCTCAGTATATCCAGGGACACTCTCAACTTCTGTGTTTCAGATGCAACTTCCGGACCCGCTCCAGGAACCGAATCTCACACTGCCTCCGATGAAGGTGAGAATGTTCCAATCTTCCCTCTGTCAGCGGTGGTTCACACCCTCCGTCAAATGTGTTCTGTCACATGAATATAAGTGTTGACGCTGACATTGTGGGAGCCCCCGTGTTGATCATCACCCTCTCACAACTGACAGAACAAGGTTTACCTCACTAATTCTGAGAATATGCTGACTCCATGGCGGAACCACAGAAGTATGTCCGCTGTTCAATGATCTTCAATCTTCAACTTTATTATTTTTGCCGATGCTGTCTGACCTGCTGAGTGTCACAGACTCTGACAGCACACTGGTATCCACAACGATGTTAATACCCATCTGCACTCAACCCATTTGCCACACTAGTTCTCATTCCTTACCTGCCTTGCTTATACAAGTGCCAATCTCATCGCCTCATCAACATAATGATTGGATCTGAGTCCAGCTACTCCTCTGGGAGTACCTCCCAGAGATCAAACGCTCTCTGACTGGAAAACAAATTTCTTCCGATCACTCTTCAATCTCCTTCGTCTCACTTCAGCCTCTGACTTTTTGTTCCCGATATCCTTCCATGGGAAAAGGATGATTTATGCCTTTGCCTCAATCTTGCATACTACACATCAGGTCATAACTCCGCTTCCTCTGCTCCCGGGACAACAAACCCAGCCTTTCGAAACAATCCCGCTGGCACAAGTCGACCAATGCAGGCAACATTCTGGTGAAACTCAAGTTGCAACTCAGTGTCTCAACTTCGATCTTCCTTACTCCGACCTGTGGACAAAGGGTGTCACATGACATCTTCACCAGCCTATCCACCTGTGATGCCATTTTGAGGCATCTATGGTCCTGAACCGGTGTCTCTTATTTTGTGAACATTCCTTCATGTCCCACCATGTAACATCACACATTTGTTCTGTCACAATCTTAGTCACTGTGTCTCGTCTATCACCGATTCCACCTGTCATGCTATCCCTCTGATATACAGACAACCTTTCTGACTCTGTCTTAGTCTCTCTCCCTCATTCACACGCACATATACAACCAAAATTTCTTCATAATTTCTCGAATTCACTCTCTCACACGTTCTGCCTCACTCTGTCTCTCCTAATCAGTCACATTATTCCCATTCATTCTCCTTTTTCACACAGACTAATCTCATTTCTGCCCATTCCCCTTTAATGCCTTCCCTCTGTATTGTACTCATTCACCACTCCCCCGCCTTCTCTCTTTCTGTCGTCAATCAGCAAGGACCCTTGGGCACACGATCTCCATGCTGAATATCGTCTTGATCTGTATCAATTCCATGCAAGAGCACTTGGTTCACAACCGTCTGTTCCTTGGTAATTCAGGTGCTCTTCTAAATATGTGTGAAATCTTTTCTACATGCCTTAACCACACCCTCAGGCAGTGCATCCCAATCTCCAGTACCCACTCAGAGAAAAGTAAATTGTTTTTCCAATCACCTCTAAATATTACCTCCAAACCGATGTTCACTGGTTTCAGTCACATCTGAAAGAGAAAATAGTTGTTACCGTCTGCTCTACTTATGCCCATCATATATTTCGGACTTCCACAATCTGCCCTTTCAGCCTCTTCTGCTGAAAGGCATACAATCCCAGAAACGGCAGTCTCTCCTTCTAATTGACACTCTCCATACCACGTAATATCCTGGTGTATCTCCTTTGTATCTTCTCCAATGCAACTTCGCCTTCATTTCCTGTGATCACCACAGCTGTACGCAGTACTCCAGCTGTGGTCAACCAATGCTTTATACAGTTGTACCAAGTCCTTCCTTCTCTGGTATCTGAGTTTTCCCTCAGTTCCTCAATAGTCCGCCACTGTTCATGGAGTAATATCCTGCCAATATTCGTCCTACCACACTGCTTCACTATGCACATCAGACTGAAATTCCCTTTGTTATTGCTCTGCCCATCTTATCTTACCAATTGAGCTCTGGGCTGTGGCCTCAGTCTGTCCCTCCCCAATATCAACAACGGAACCAACTTTAATGACAGATGCAAATTACTGTTCATACACACAGCGTTGATATCCGACTTATTTGTGCGCGACGTGGGCCCCAGCACCAATTACTTTAGTGCACCACATGTCACAGGAACCTAATCACAAAGAAACTCTTCACCAGCTGTTCGTGTTGGGGTCCGCAATGCGATCTCTACTGTTTGTGATAATGCCAACGACGGATGAAAATGTGTGTGGGGTAGTGGTTTAGTAAGTTTGCAAACAACACAAAGATCGATGGAATTGTGGACAGTGTCGAAGATTGCCAAAGGATATAGTGGATGCTCGATGGGTATGGGTGTCGAAATGTGAAGTGTAAGGTGTCCTTCAACACGTTTATATGCTGTCACTCACATGTGTCACTGTTCCCTTATTCAAGACATGGAGACTCCCACAAAGGAAGAGCTGAAATCATCATCAACTGGCGAGTCCAACCACGAACCACCTTCTGACCCAGCGGTAGATACATCCTCAGGTACCGAGTGTTGTATCGCTGTGTTTTCATGCAATCTCTCATTCTCTGACTTAGAACGTCTCATGGTTTTATTCACTTGTTGGACGTGCAGTGCAGTGATGGGTCAATGATCGTGTGAGTTTTTCCCCTTCACCAAGTAGAAAAAATTCTGCATCCGAGGTCTCCGAAGAGGAGGGTGAACTGTTTGTTAATTGTCAGTCATCCACATTGGACTGAATCTGGGTCAGGAAGCCTTGTGGATTTGGATCGGTGGCACAGCAGTAGATTGGTGTCTGAGGAAACTGAAGTTGTTACTGGCTGTGAGAAGGATTGGGAACTGAGATCGGGGGAGAATACTGCGCCTTAAATTGAAGATCATAAACTTGATAGGCCAGCAGCTGCAGGAGAGTGGGCACTGTCAGGATAATTAGCTCAAAGCTCGAGAAATCTGGTCGCTCCGGAGAAAGGTTACTGGGGAACTGGTTGCAAGATAAAGAAACATGAGCTTCAGGTGATCCCTGGGGCAGGACTGTGCTTATCACCGAACAGGTGGAGTAATAAACAATGTTAATGAATGAGTGAACGGTCCGAGGGACTAGGTGAATGCCTTTGCTTTTAAATTAGTTACCCTTACATGGACACGAGTCTGGAGTCATATCCACACTCACCAGACAGAACGGGTCCACAGTATGCCCAGCCCACCCTCCAAGAGAACACACATGCAGCTCTCCACAGAAGCACTGAACAAGTGCTGAGTGACTCTCAATGGGCTCTAGCCATTGTCCTGGTGTGAGCAGTGACCTGTCATTCTTACAATGCAGCTTCAACAGAGAAAAGAGGCTGCTGGTAGAAAACCGGTATGTATCTCGAGTTCTGCCTCAGCCTGTCTGTGTTGTGTTTTCTGCCGATCCCGGAGATTAGAGTGTTGAGTTCCCTGGGGTGGGGTAGATTATGTATTTTAGTGGTGTCTGAAGCTCTTTGCAGAGGTGGTGCATATGTTCGACCTCTCCATATTCCCAGTATCGCAGGAACTCTCTCAACTTCTGTGTTTCAGGTGGAACTTCCGGACCCGCACCAGGAACCGAATCTCACACTGCCTCCGATGAAGGTGAGAATGTTGCAGTCTTCCCTCTGTCCGCGAGAGTTCTAACTCTCCTTTATATGAGTTCTGTCACATAAATATAAGTGTTGACGCTGACATGGTGGGAGACCCCGTGTCGATCTTCACGGTCTCAAAATTGACAGAACAAGGTTTGCCTCACTAATACTGAGAATGGGCTGAATCTATAGCGGAACCGCAGATGTAGGTCCGCTGTTCAATGATCTTCAGTATTCAACTTTATTTCTCTTTGCTGATGCTGTCTGACCTGCTGAGTGTCAAAGACTCTGACAACACACATTTGTCCACACCGATGTTTATGCCCATCTTAACTCATCCCATTTGCCCACATTAGGTCTCATTCCTTCTCCGCCTTGCTTATTCAAGTGCGCGTTTCATCGCCTCATCAACATAATGATTGGATCTGAGTCCACTACCTCCTCTGGGAGTGAGTTCCAGATATCAAACGCTCTCTGTCTGGTAAACAAATTTCTTCCGGTCACTCTTCAATCTCTTTCGTCTCACTTCAGCCTCTGCCTTTTTGTTCCCGATATCCTTCTCATGGGAAAAGGATACTTTATGCCTTTGCCTCAATCTTGCATACTACACATCAGGTCATAATTCCGCTTCCTCTGCTCCCGGGACAACAAACCCAGCCTCTCGAATCAATCCCACTGGCACAAGTCGACCAATGCAGGCAACATTTTTGTGAAAGTCAAGTTGCAACTCAGTGTCTCAACTTTGATCTTCCTTACTCCGACCTGTGGACCAAGGGTGCCACATGACATCTTCACCAACCTATCCATCTGTGATGCCACTTTGAGGCATCTGTGGACCTGAAACGGTGTCTCTTATTATGTGAACATTCCTTCACGTCCCACCATGTAGCATCACACATTTGTTCTGTCACAATCTTAGTCACTGTGTCTCCTATATCACTGACTCCGCCTGTCACGCTATCCCTGTGATATACTGACAATCTTTCTGACTCTGTCTCTCTCCGTCGTTCACACGCACATACACAACCAAACTCTCTTGATAATTTCTCGAATTCACTCTCTCACACGTTCTGCCTCACTCTGTCTCTCCTAATTACTCACATTATTCCCATTCATTCTTCTTTTTCACACAGACTAATCTCATTTCTGCCTATTCCCTTTAAATCCTTTCCCTCTGTATTGTACTCATTCACCACTCCCCCGCGGTCTGTCTTTCTGTCGTCAATCAGCAAGTAGTCTTGGGCACACGATCTCCATGCGGAATATCGTCTTGATCTGTATCAATTCCATGCAATAGCATTTGGTCCACAACCGTCTGATCCTTGGTAATTCAGGTGCTTTTCTAAATATGTGTGAAATCTTTTCTCCATGCCTTCACCACACCGTCAGGCAGTGCAACCCAATCTCCAGCCACCCTCTCAGAGAAAAGTAAATTGTTTTTCCAATCACCTCTAAATATTCCCTCCAAACCGATGTTCACTGTTTTCAGTTACATCTGCAAAGAGAAAGCAGTTGTTACCGTCTGCTCTACGTATGCCCATCATATATTTTGTACTTCCACAATCTCCCCTTTCAGCCTCTTCTGTTGCAAGGCAAACAATCCCAGACACGGCAGTCTCTCCTTCTAACTGACACTCTCCATACCACGTAATATCCTGGTGTATCTCTCTGTATCTTCTCCAATGCAACTTCGCTTTCATTTCCTGTGATGTCCACAGCTGTACGCAGTACTCCAGCTGTGATCAACCAAAGCTTTATACATATGTACCAAGTCCTTCCTTCTCTGGTATTTTGTGCTCTGTTTTCCCTCAGTTCCTCAATAGTCGGCCACTGTTCATTATGTAATGTCCTGCCCTTATTCGTCCTACCACATTGCTTCATTATGCACAACAGACTGAATTTCCCTTTGTTATTGCTCTGCCCATCTTACCAAATTATATTTGGGCAGTGGCCTCAGTCTGTCCCTCCCCAATATCAACAACGGAACCAACTTTAATGACAGATGCAAGTTTACTGTTCAAACACAAAGCGTTGATATCCGACTTATTTGTGCGCGGTGTGGGCCCCAGCACCAATTAATTTAGTGCACCACATGTCACAGGTTTCTAATCACTAAGAAACTCTTCACCAGCTGTCTCCTGTTGGGGTCCGCAATGGGATCATCGCTGATAATGCGAATGACGGACGAAAATGTGTGTCGGATGGGGGTTTAGTGAGTTTGCAAACAACACAGAGATCGATGGAATTGTGGAAAGTGTGGAAGATAGCCAAAGGATATAGTGGATACTCGATGGGTACGCGTGGAGAAATGTCAAGTGTGAGGTGTCCGTCAACATGCTTATATGCTTTCACTCACATGTGTCTCTGTTCCTTTATTCTAGACATGGAGACTTCCACAAAGGAAGAGCTGAAAGCATCATCAACTGGCGAGTCCACTCTCGAACCACCTTCTGACCCAGCGGTAGATACATCCTCAGGTACCAAGTGTTCTATAGCTGTATTTTCATGCAATCTCTCATTCTCTGACTTTGACCGTCTCGTGCACGTATTCACCAGTTGATGTGCAGTGCAGTGGTCTGTGAAAGCTGGTGCGAGTTGTTCCCCTTCATCAAGTAGAAAAAATTCTGCAGCCGAGGTCTCCGAAGCGGAGGGTGAACTTTTTGTTAATTGTCTGTCATCCACTTTGGACTGAATCTGCGTCAGGAAGCCTTGTGGATTTGGGTCGTTGGACAGCAGGAAATTGGTGGGTGAGGAAATTGAAGTTGTTAATGGCGTGAGAAGGATTGGGAACTGAGATGAGGGGAGAATACTGCGCCTTAAATTGAATTCATGTACTGGATAGGCCAGCAGCTGCAGGAGAGCGGGCCCTGTCGGGGTAATTAGCTCAAAGCTCTAGAAATCTGATCTCTCTCGAGAAAAGTTACTAGGGAACTGGTTGGAAGATAAAGAAACATGAGCTTCAGGAGATCCCTGGGGCAGGACTGTGCTTATCACCGAACAGGTGGAGAAATAAAGAATGTTAATGAATGAGTGAACGGTACGAGGGACTAGGTGAACGCGTTTGCTTTTAAATTAGTTAACCTTACATGGACACGAGTCTGGAGTCATATCCACACTCACTAGACAGAACAGGTCCACAGTCTGCCCTGCCCACCCTCCAAGTGAACACTCACGCAGTAGTCCACCGAAGCACTGAAAAAGTGCTGTGTGACTCTCAACGGGCACTATCCATTGTCCTGGTGTGAGCAGTGACCTGGCGTTCTGTCAATGCAGCTTCAACAGAGAAAGGAGGCTGCTGGTAGAAAAGCGGTATGTATGCGGAGTTCTGCCTCGGCGTGTCTGTGTTGTGTTCTCTCCCTAACCCGGAGATTAAAGTGTTGAGTGCCCTGGGGTAGGATAGATTATGTACTTTAGTGGTGTCTGAAGCTATGGGCAGAGGTGGTGCATATGTTCGACCTCTCCATATTCCCAGTATCGCAGGGATTCTCTCAACTTCTGTGTTTCAGAAGGAACTTCCGGACCCGCTCCAGTAACCGAATCTCACACTGCCTCCGATGAAGGTGAGAATGTTGAAGTCTTCCCTATGTCCGCGAGGTTTCTATCCCTCCGTCATATGAGTTCTGTCACATGAATATAAGTGTTGACGCTGACATTGTGGGAGCCGCCCCGCATCGATCTTCACCCTCTCACAACTGACAGAACAAGGTTTAACTCACTAATTCTGAGAATGAACTCAACACTCTACACTCAACCCATTTGCCCACATTAGGTCTCATTCCTTCTCTGCCTTGCTTATTCAAGTGCAAATCTCATCGCCTCATCAACATAATGATTGGATCTGATTCCACCGCCTTCTCTGGGAGTGCGTTCTTGATATCCAATGCTCTCTGTCTGGAAAACAACTATCTTCCGATCACTCTCAAATCTCCTTCGTCTCACTTCAGCAACTGCTTTTTTGTTCCCTATATCCTTCTCATGAGGAACGGATACTTCCCGCTTTTGTCTCAAACTTGCATACTACATCAGTTCATAACTCCGCTTCCTCTGCTCCCGGGACAACAAACCCAGCCTCTCGTATCAATCCCGCTGGCACATGTCGACCAATCCAGGCAACATTCTGGTGAAACTCAAGTTGCAACTCAGTGTCTCAAATTTGATCTTCCTTACAACGACCTTTCGACCAAGGTGACACATGACATCTTCAACAGCCTATCCACCCGTAATGCAACTTTGAGGCATCTAAACCTGAAACAGTGTCTCATTTTTTGTGAACATTCCTTCATGTTCCACCATGTAACATCACACATTTGTTCTGTCACAATCTTAGTCACTGCGTCTCCTCTATCACTGAATCCTCCTGTCACCCTATCCCTGTGATATACTGATAATCTTTCTGTCTCTGTCTTTGTCTCTCTCCCTCATTCACACGCACATGGACAACGAAACGCCCTTGATAATTTCTCGAATTCACTCTCTCACACGTTCTGCCTCAATCTGTCTCTCCGAATCATTTACATTATTCCCATTCATTATCTTCTTTTACACAGGCTAATCTCACTTCTGCCCATTCCCTTTTAAATCCTTTCCCTCTGTATTGTACTCATTCACCACGCCCCTCGGTCTCTCTTTCTGTTGTCAATCAGCAAGGACTCTTGGGCACACGATCTCCATACTGAATATCGTCTTGATCTGTATCAATTCCATGCAATAGCATTTGGTCCACAACCATCTGTTCCTTGGTAATTCAGGTGCTTTTCTAAATATGTGTGAAATCTTGTCTCCATGCCTTCACCACACCCTCAGGCAGTGCATCCCAATCTCCAGACACCCTCTCAGAGAAAAGTTAATTGTATTTCCAATCACCTCTAAATATTCCCTCCAAACCGTTGTTCACTGGTTTCAGTTACATCTGCAAAGAGAAAGTAGTTGTTACCGTCTGATCTACTTATGCCCATCATATATTTTGTACTTCCACAAACTCCGCTTTCAGCCTCTTCTGCTGCAAGGCAAATAATCCCAGACACTGCAGTCTCTCCTTCGAAATGACACTCTCCATACCAAGTAATTTCTTTGTGTATCTCCTCTGTATCTTCTCCAATGCAACTTCGCCTTCATTTCCTGTGATCACCACAGCTGTACGCAGTACTCCAGCTGTGGTCAACCAATGCTTTATACAGTTGTACCAAGTCCTTCCTTCTCTGGTATTTTGTGCTCTGTTTTCCCTCAGTTCCTCAATAGTCCGCAACTGTTCATTGTGTAATGTCCTGCCCTTATTCGCCCTACCACACTGCTTCATTATGCACAACAGATGATATTCCCTTTGTTATTGCTCTGCCCATCTTACCAACTGATATATGGGCAGTGGCTCAGTCTGTCCCTCCCCAATATCAACAACGGAACCAACTTTAATGACAAATGCAAATTTACTGTTCATACACACTGCGTCGATATCCCACTTATTTGTCGCGGTCAGGGCCCCAGCACCAATTACTTTAGTGCACCACATGTCACAGATGTTAATCACAAACGAACTCTTTTCCAACTGTCTCCTGTTGGGGTCCGCAATGAGTTCTCTGCTGTTTGTGATAATGCCAATGACGGATGAAAATGTGTGTGGGGTGGGGGTTTAGTAAGTTTTCAAGCAACACAAAGATCGATATACTTGTGGACAGTGTGGAAGATCGCCAAAGGATAGAGTGTATACGCGATGGGTACGGGTGGAGAAATTTCAAGTGTGAGGTGTCCGTCAACATGCTTATATGCTTTCACTCATATTTGTTTCTGTTCCATTATTCAAGACATGGAGACTTCCACAAAGGAAGAGCTTAAAGCATCATCAACTGGCGAGTCCACTCACGAACCATCTTCTGACCCAGCGGTAAATACATCCTCAGGTACCGAGTTTTGTATTTCTGTGTTTTCATGCAATCTCTCTTTCTCTGACTTAGAACGTCTCGTGGAATTATTCACCTGTTGGACGTGCAGTGCACTGGTGGGTGAATGATGTTGTTAGTTGTTCCCCTTCATCACGTAGAAAAATTTCTGCACCCGAGGTCTCCGAAGAGGAGGGTGAACAGTTTGTTAATTGTCAGTCATCCAGCTTGGACTGAATCTGGGTCAGGAAGCCTTGTGGATTTGGGTCGGGGGGCACAGAAATAGATTGGTGTGTGAGGAAACTGAAGTTGTTACTGGCGTAAGGAAGTATGTGAACTGAGATCGGGGAGAGTTCTAAACCTTAAATTGAAGATCATAAATGGATAGGCCAGCAGCTACAGGAGAGCGGACACTGTCGGGGTGATTAGCTCAAACCTCGAGAAATCTGATCTCTCTCGAGAAAGGTTACTGGGGAATGGGTTGGAAATCAAAGAGACATGGGCTTCAGGAGATCGCTTGCGCAGGTCTGTGCTGATCACCGAACTGGTGGCGATATAAAGAAATGTTAATGAATGAGTGAACGGTCCGAGGGACTATGTGAATGCCTTTGCTTTTAAATTAGTTACTCTTAAATGGACACGAGTCTGGAGTCATATCTACTCTGACCAGACTGAAAAGGTCCACAGAACGCCCTGCCCACCCTCCAAGAGAACACACACGCAGCTGTCCACAGAAGCACTGAACAAGTGCTGAGTGACTCTCAATGGGCTCTAGCCATTGTCCTGGTGTGAACAGTGACCTGGCGTTCAGACAATGCAGCTTCAACAGAGAAAGGAGGCTGCTGGTAGAAAAGCGGTATGTATCGCGAGTTCTGCCTCTGCGTTTCTGTGTTGTATTCTCTGCCTGTCCCGGAGTTGAGAGTATGGAGTGCCCTGGGGTAGGGGAGGGTATGTATTTTTGTGGTGTCTGAAGCTCTGGCATGGGCCGTGCATATGTTCGACCTGTCCATATTCTCTCAGTATCCAAGGGACTCTCTCAACGTCTGTTTTTCAGATGCAACTTCCGGATCGGCTCTGGGAACCGAATCTCACACTGCCTCCGATGAAGGTGAGAATGTTGCAGTCTCCCGTCTGTCCGCGGAGGTTCAACACATCCGTCATATGTGTTCTTTCACATGATTATTAGTGTTGACGCTGACATTTTGGGAGCTCCCCGTGTCGATCCTCACCCTCTCACAACTGACAGAACAAGGTTTACCTCACTAATTCTGAGAATGGGCTAAATCTGTGGCGGAACCGCAGAAGTATGTCCGCTGTTCAATGGTCTCAATCTTCAACTTTATTTCTCTTTGCCGATGCTGACTCTGAGAGCACACGGGTGTCCACACCCATGTTTATGCCGACTGCACTGTCTATTTGTCCACATGACGTCACATTCCTTCTCTGCCTTGCTTATTGAAGTGCGCATTTCATCGCCTCATCAACATAATGATTGGATCTGATTCCACCGCCTCCTCTGGGAGTGAGTTCCTGTTATCAAACGCTCTCTGACTGGAAAACAAATTTCTTCCGATCACTCTTCAATCTCCTTCGTCTCACTTCAGCCTCTGCCTTTTTGTTCCCGATATCTTTCTGATGGAAAAAGGATACTTCCTGCATTTGTCTCAATCTTGCATACTACACATCAGGTCATAACTCCACTTCCTCTGCTCCCGGGACAACAAACCCAGCCTCTCCAATCACTCCCGCTGGCACAAATCGACCAATCCAGGGAACATTCTGGTGAAACTCATGTTGCAACTCAGTGTCTCAACTTTGATCTTCCTTACTCCGACCTGTGGAGCAAGGGTGCCACATGACATCTTCACCAAACTATCCACCTGTGATGCAACTTTGAGGCATCTATGGATCTGAACCGGTGTTACTTTTTTGTGAACATTCCTTCATGTCCCACCATGTAACATTACACATTTGTTCTGTCACAATATTAGTCACTGCGTCTCCTCTATCACCGACTCCGCCTGTTACGCTATCCCTGTAATATACAGAAAATATTTCTGTATCTGTCTTTTCCTCTTTCCCTCATTCACACGCATACACACAACCAAACTGTCTTGATAATTTCTCGAATTCCCTCTCTCACACGTTCTGCCTCACTCTGTCTCTCCAAATCACTCACAGTTTTCCCATTCATTCTCTTCTTTCACACAGACTAATGTCATTTCTGCCCAATCCATTTTAAATCCTTTCCCTCTGTATTGTACTCATTCACCACTCCCCGCGGTCCCTCTTTCTGTTGTCAATCAGCAAGGACCCTTGGGCACATGATCTCCATGCTGAATATCGACTTGATCTGCATCAATTCCATGCAAGAGCGCTTGGTCCACAACCATCTGTTCCTTGGTGATTCAGGTGCTTTTCTAAATATCTGTCAAATGTTTTCTCCATGCCTTCACCACACCGTCAGGCAGTGTATCCCAATCTACAGCAACCATCTCAGAGAAAAATAAATTGTTTTTCCAATCACCTCTAATTCTTCCAGTCCAAACCGATGGTCTCTGGTTTCAGTCACATCTGCAAAGAGAAAGTAGTTGTTACCGTCTGATCTACTTCTGCCCATCATATATTTTGTACTTCCACAATCTCCCCTTTCAGCCTCTTTTGTTGCAAGGCAAACAATCCCAGACACTGCAGTCTCTCCTTTTAACTGACACTCTCCATCCCAGGTAATATCCTGGTGTAGCTCCTTTGTATCTTCTCCAATGCAACCTCGCCTTCATTTCCTGTGATGACCAGTGCTGTAAGCAGTACTCCAGCTGTGGTCAACCAATGCTTTATACTGTTGTACCAAGTCCTTACTTCTCTGGTATGTTGTGCTCTGTTATCCCTCAGTTCCTCAATAGTCTGCCAGTGTTCATTGTGTAATATCCTGCCAATATTCGTCCTACCACACTGCTTCACTATGCACAACAGACTCAAATTCCCTTTGTTATTTTCTGCCCATCTTACCAACTGATCGATGGGCTGTGGCCTCAGTCTGTCCCTCACTAATATCAACAACAGAACCAACTTTAAAGACAGATTCAACTTTACTGATCATACACACAGCGTTGATATACGACTTATTTGTGCGCTGTGTGGACCCCAGCACCAATTACTTTAAATCACCACATTCACAGATTTCTAATAACAAAGAAACCCTTCACCAGCTGTCTCCTGTTGGAGTTGACAATGGGATCTCTGCTCTTTGTGATAAAGCCAATGACGGATGAAAATGTGTGTGGGGTGGGGGTTTAGTAAGTTTGCAAACAACACAAAGATCAATGGAGCTGTGGACAGTGTTGAAGATCGCCAAAGGATATAGAGGATATGCGAGGGGTACGGCTGGAGAAATGTCGTGTGAGGTGTCCGTCAACATGTTTCTGTGCTTTCACTCTTATGTGTCTCTGTTCCCTTATTCAAGACATAGAGACTTCCACCAAGGAAGAGCTGAAAGTATCATCAACTGGCGAGTCCACTCACGAATCATCGTTTGTCCCAGCGGCAGATACATCCTCGGGTACCGAGTGTTGTATCGCTGTGTTTTCATGCAATCTCTCTATCTCTGACTTAGTGCGTCTCGTGGAATTATTCACCTGTTGGACGTGCAGTGCAGTGGTGGGTTAATGATGGTGTGAGTTGTTCCCCTTCATCACGTAGAAAAATTTCGGCACCTGATGTCTCCGAAGAGGAGGGTGAACTGTTTGTTAATTGTCAGTCATCCACCTTGGACTGAATCTGGGTCAGCAAGCCTTGTGGATTTGCGTCCGGGGCACAGCAGGAGATTGGTGGGTGAGGAAACTGAAGTTGTTACTGGCGTGAGAGGGATTGGGAACTGAGATCGTGGGAGAATTCTGCGCCTTAAATTGAGGATCATAAACTGGATAGTCCAGCAGCAGCAGGAGAGCGGGCACTGTCGGGGTAATTCGCTCAAAGCTCGAGAAATCTGATCTCTCTCGAGAAAGTTTACTGGGTGAATGGGTTGGAATATAAAGAAACATGGGCTTCAGGAGAATCCTGCGGCAGGTCTGTGCTGATCACCGACCAGGTGGAGATATGAAGAAATGTTATTGAATGAGTGAACCGTCCGAGGGACTATGTGAATGCCTTTGCTATTAAATTAGTTACCCTTACATGGACACGAGTCTGGAGTCATATCCACACTCACCAGACAGAACAGGTCCACAGTCTTCCCTGCCAATCCCTCCAAGAGATCACACACACAGCTGTCCACGGAAGCACTGAACATGTGCTGTGTGACTCTCATTGGGCTCTCGCCATTGTGCTGGTGTGAGCAGTGACCTAGTGTTTTGACAATGCAGCTTCAACACAGAAGCCAGGCTGCTGGTGAAAAAGCAATATGTATCTCGAGAACTGCCTCTGCGTGTCTATGTTGTGTTCTCTGCTGACCCCAATGATTATGTGGTCATTGCTCTGCGTTAGGGGAAATTATGTATTTTAGTGTTATCTGAAACTCTTGCAGAGGTGGTGTTTATGTCCGCCCTCTCCATATTCCCTCAGTGTCCCAGGGATATTCTCACTGTCTGTGTTTCAGCTGGACGCTCCGGGCCCGCTTCAGGAACAGAATCTCAGACTACCTCCGTTGAAGGTGAGATTGTTGCAGTCTTCCTTTTTTCCGCGTAGGTACGACCCCTCCGTCAGTTGTGTTCTGTAGCAGGAACATCAGTGTTGACGCTGACTTTGTGGGAGCCCCCAGTGTCGATCTTCACCCTCTCACAACTGACAGAAGAAGGTTTAGCTCATTATTTCTGAGGATGAGCTAAATCTGTGTCGGAACCACACAAATATATCCGCTGGTAAATGGTCTTCAACATTCAACTTTATTTATCTTTGCCGATGCTGTCTGACCTGCTGAGTGTCACAGACTCTCACAGCACACGAGTCTCCACACCGATGTTTATGCGCATCTGCACTCATCCCATTTGCCAACATTAGGTCTCATTCATTCTCTTTCTTGTTTATTCACGTGCCCATCTCTTTGTCTCATAAACATAATCATAGTGTCTGACACCAACAAACCTCCTCTGGAAGTGGATTCCAGATATAAATCACTCTGAAAAGCAGCTTCCCCTCCGATCCCGCTTCAATATCCTTCGTCTTATTTCAACCTCTGCCTTCATGTTTCTGATACACCTCTCATGGGAAAATGATTCTACCTGTCATTGCTTCAAACTTGCATACCTCTTACCTGGTTAGAACTCGACCTCCTCTGCTCTAGGGAAACAAACACAGCCTCTCCAATCACTCCCGCTGTCACAAGTCCACCAATCCAGCTAAAATTCTTGTGAAACTCAAGGTGCAACACGATGTCTCAAATTCTATATTGTATGCTCCAGCCTATGAAGACAAGTGTGCCTTATGACTTCTTTAACACCCTATCCACCTGTGATGCCACTTTGAGGCATCTATCTACATGTACCGGTGTCACTTTTATTAACATTCCTTCATGTCCCACCATGTACCTTCACACATTTGTTCACTCACAAACTCAGTCACTGTGTCTCCTCTATCACCCACTCCTCTGTCAGTCTTTCCCCTGATATACTGACAATCCTTCTGTCTCTGTCCTTGTCTCTCGCTCTCATTCACACACACAGATAAGCAAACTCTGTTGATAATTTCTCGAGTTCACTCTCTCACACGTTCTGCCTCACTCTGTTTCTCCTAAACATTCACACTTTTCCCATTCATTCTCCTCTTTCACACTCACTAATCTCAGTTCTCCCCACCCACCTCTAAATCCTCTCTCTCTCTCTCTCTCTCTCTCTCTCTCTATTGCACTCATCTACACCCCAAACACCACACCCTTCCAGGCTCTCTCTTTATCTCGTAGTCAATCAGAACAGGCCCTTTGGCCTACGATATCAGTGCTCAATATCGTCCCAATCTGAATTAATCTCATTGAACAACACATGGTGCATTATCGTCTGTACCTTGGTTATTCAAGTACTTGTCTAAATATGTGTGAAAAGTTATATCCATGCCTTCACCACACCGTAAGGCAGTGCATCCCAATCTCCACCACCCTCTCAGCGATAAATAAATTGTTTTTATTTCAATAATCGCTAAATCTCTCGCACTAACCCGATGTTGTCTGGTTTCAGTCACCTCTGCAATGAGAAAATATGTTCTTAACATCTGCTCCATTTATGTCCATCAAACATTTTGCACTTCCACCTGCACCCCTTCAGCCTCTTCTGCTGCAAGGAAAACAATCCCAGAAATTGCAGTCTCTCTTTCTAACGGAAAACAATAGCCTGGTGAATCCCCTCTGCACCCGATTCAATGCAACCTCGCCTTCATATATTGCGATAACCACAACTGTACGCAGTACTGCATCTGTGGTCAACCAGTGTGTTATACAGTTGTACAAAGATCTTCCCTCCTGGTATGTTGTGCTCTGAAGAACCTCAGCCGCCGTCACTTACTGTCTACTATGTACTGCTACTTTCAGGGATACTTCGACATGTACCCTGGTGTCCCTCTGTTCCTCAATAGTCCGTGACTGTTCCTCGTGTATGTCCTGCCATTATTAGTCCTAAAAACTGCATCAATTTGCACAACAGACTGAAATTCCCTTTGTCATTGCTCTGCCCATCCTACCAACTGATCGATGGCCTGTGGCCTCAGTCTGTCCCTCCCAATATCAACAACAGAACCAACTTTCATGTCAGATGCAAGTCTACTGATCATACCCACTACGTTGATATCCGACTCATTTGTGCAGCTGTGGGGGCCCTAGCACCGATCCCTTTTGTGTTCCACAAGTCACAGGTTCACAGTCTTAAAGCAACTTTTCAGTAGCTGTCTCCTGTTGGGTCCGCAATGGACCACTGCTGTTTGTCATAATGTCAATGACGCTTGAAAATGTGTGAGGGGAGGGGGCTTAGTAAGTTTGAAGACCACATAAAGATTGGTGGAGCTGTGGACGGTGTAGAAGATTGCCAGACGATATAGTCATTATGCGAGTGGTACGTGTGGAGAAATGGCAAATGTGAGGTGTCCGATAACCTGTCACTGTCTTTTTGCCTCTGTTCATTTATTTAAGACATGGAAACATCCACAAAGGAACAGCTGAAAGCATCATCAACTGGCGAGTCCTCTCAGGGACCATCTTCTGACCCAGCGGGAGAAACATCCTCAGGTACTCAAGTGTTGTGTCGCTGGGGTTTCATTCAATCTCTCACTCTGTGACCCAGAGCCTCTCGTGGACTGATGCACCTGTGTTTCGTGCAGTGCAGAGAGGGGTGAATGATGGTGTAAGATTTTCTCCTTCACCACATGGAACATTTCCTGTACCGAGATCTCCGAAGAGCAGGGGGGACTGTTTGATGATTGTCATCATCCACCTCGGATTGAATCGTTGTCAGGAAGCTATGTGGATTTGGGTCAGAGGCCAGAGCAGGAGATTGGTGGGTGAGGAAATTGAAATAGCTGGTGGTGTGAGAAGGATTGGGAACTGAGATCAAGGGAGGATTCTGCGCCTTACATTGAAGATCAAGGCCGGGATAGGCCAGCCAGCAAGCAGGAGTGCGGGCACTGTCGGGGTAATTGGCTCAAAGCTCGAGAAATGAGGTCGTGCCAAGGTTACTAAGTCATGGGTTGGAAGGTCAAGAAAAATGGGCTTCAGGATATCCTGGGGCAGGTCCTGGGCTAATGACCCAACTGGTGGGGATATCAAGAAATGTTAACGACTGAGTGGTGCGAGGGAATATGTGAATGCCTATGGTCTTTAAATTATTTACCCTTCCATGGACACGAGTCTGCAGTCACAATCCACACTCACCAGACAACACAGAACCACAGTCTGCACCTCCTCTAAGGAGTACATTCCAGATATCAAAGACTATCTGTCTGAAAAGCAACTTCCCCTCTGATCACTCTTCAATATCCTTCGTCTCATTTCAACCTCTGCCTTCTTGTTTCTGATACACCTCTCATGGGAAAAGGATTCTACCTGTCTTTGCCGCTGTCTTGTAGACCTATTACCAGGTCACAACTCGGCCTCCTCTGCTCCCGGGACAACAAACCCAGCCTCTCCAATCACTCCCGCTGGCATAAGTCCACTCATCCAGGCAACATTCAGGTGAAATTACAGTTGTAACACGATGTCTCTAACTTTTATATTGCATGCTCCGACCAATGAAGACAAGTGGGCCATATGACTTCTTCACCATCCTATCCACCTGTGATCCCACTTTGAGGCATCTATGGACCTGTACTGGTGTCTTTTTATTAACATTTCTTCATGCCCCCACCATGTACCTTCACTCGTTGTTCTCTCACAATCTCACTCACTGTGTCACCCACTCCGTCTGTTACTCTTTTCCTCTGATATGCTGACAATCTTTCCGTCTCTGTCCTTGTCTCTCTCTCATTCACATGCACACACAAACCAAACTTTCTTGATAATTTCTCGAATTCACTCTCTCACAATTTCTGCCTCGCTCTGTCTTTCCTGATAACTTACACTTTCGCCATTCATTCTCCTCTTTCACACTCACTAATCTCATTTCTCCCCACCCACCTCTAAATCCTCTCCCACTCAATTGCACTCATCTACATCCTCACACACCATACCCCTCGTGCTCTCCCTCTCTGTCTGTTCGTCAATCAACACAGACCATTGGGCCCCCAATCCCAGTGCCGAATATCCTCCCTATCTGAATGAATCCCATTTAACAACACTTGGTCCATAACCGCCTGTACCTCGGTGATCCAAGGGCTTGTCTAATATGTGCGAAATGGTGTCTCCATGCCTTCACCACACCGTCAGGCAGTGCGTCCCAATCTCCAGCCTTTCTCACAGAGAAAAATGAATTGTTTTTTATTTATTTCAGTCACCTCTAAATCTCCCGCACTAAACTGATGTTCTCTGGTTTCAGTCACCTCTGCAATGAGAAAATAAGTTCTAACCATCTGCTCTATTTGTGCCCATCATATATTTGAACTTCCACCAACTCCTCCTTCAGCCTCTTCCGCTGCAAAGAAAATAATCCCAGACATTCAAATCTCCCTTTCTAACGGAAACGTTCCATCTAAACTAATATCCTGGTGAATCCCCTCTGCACCCGATGAAATACAACCTCGCTTTCATAAACTGTGATGACCACAACTGCACGCAGTACTCCAGCTGTGGTCAACCAATGCTTATACAGTTGTACCAAGACCTTTCTTCTCTGGTATTTTGTGCCCTGAATAAGGAAAGCGGTTATCCCCTAATTCGCCGTCGCTTCCTGTCAAACGGTGCTGCCACCTTCAGGGATACTTGGATCTGCACACTGGTGTACCTCTGTTCCTCAATAGTCCGCTACTGTTCATTGTGTATACCCTCCCAAACTGAATTACTTTGCACAACAGACTGAAATTCCCTTTGTCATTGCTGTGCCATCTGGACCAACTGATCGATGGCCTGTGGTCTCAGTCTGTCCCTCCCAATATCAACAACAGAATCAACTTTCATATCAGATGCAAATTTACTGATCGTACACACTCCTTTGTTATCCGACTCATTCGTGCACCTGTGTGAGCCCCAGTCTCAATCCCTTTAGTGTTCCGCAAGTCAGCGGTTTTCAATCATAAAGGAACTGTACACCAGATGTCTCCTGTTGGGGTCGGCAATGGGACTACTGCTGATTGTGATAATGTCAATTACGGACTAAAATGTGTTTTGGGTTGGGGTTTAGTAAGTTTTCAGACCACACAACGATTGGTGGAGTTGTGGACAGTGTTTAAGATTGGCAAAGGATATAGTGGATATGCGAGGGGTACGGGTGGAGAAATGGCAAGTGTGATGTGTCCGATAACTTCTTTATATGATAACAGTCCGCCAACCTGTTTATGTGCTTTCACTGTCATGTGTCTCTGTTCCTTTATTCAAGACATGGATACTTCCACAGAGGAACTGCTGAAAGCATCATCAACTGAAGATTCCACTCAGGAACCATCTTCCGACTCAGCTGGAGATACATGCTCAGGTGCCAAGTGTTGTGTTTCTGGGGCTTCATTCAATATCTCACTCTGTGACCTGAACCTCTCTTGGACTTATTCACCATTGTCGGACAGTGCAGTGGGGGCTGAATCATGGTGTGAGATTTTCCTCAACACCACATGGAAAATTCCTGCACCCGAGGTTTCGGAACGGGAGGTTGAGCAGTTTGGTGATTATCTATCTATCAGCCACCTTGGCCTGAATCTGGGTCAGGAAGCCATGTGGAATTGGGTCAGCGGCCAGAGCAAGAGATTGAGGGGTGAGGAAATTGAAGTCGCTGGTGGGAGAGCGGATTGTGGACTGCGATCGGGGAAGGATTCTGCGCATTAATTGAGGATCAGAGCCTGGACAGGCCAACAGCAGCAGGACAGTGGACACTGTCGGGGTAATGGCCCAAAGCTTGAGAAAACTGATCTTGCCTAAGTTACTAGGACATAGTTTGCAATATCAAGAAACATGGACTACAGAAGATCCCTGGGGCAGGTCTGGGCTGATGACCAAACAGGTGGGGATATCAAGAAATGTTAATGACTGAACGAGCGATTCAAGTGACTATGTGAATACCTTGGTTCTTTAATATAGTTAAACACACGAATCTAGAATCACATCAGCACCCACCAGGCAACAGAGGACCACAGTCTGCCCTGCCCACCCTCCAAGAGACCAGACAGGTAGCTGTCCCCAAAGCACTGAACAAGTGCTGAGTGACTCTCATTGGGCTCTTGCGAGTGTCCTGGTGTGAGCAGTGACCTGGCGTAATGACAATGCAGCCCGAACATAGAAACACGGTTGCTTGTGAATAAGCCATATGTATCTCGAGAACTGCCTCTCCGTGTCTGTGCCGAGTGCTCTGCTGAACCTGGTGAGAGTGATGTGAGTGCCCTGGGGTAGGGGAGGTTATGGGTTGTAGTGGTGTGTGAACCTCTGGGCAGAAGTTGTGCATATGTCAGCCCTCTCCATATTCCCTCAGTATCGCAGGGACACTCTCACTGTCTGTATTTCAGATGGACTCTCCGGGCCCTCTCCAGGAACCGAATCTCAGACTGCCTCCGATGAAGGTGAGAACGTTCAATCTTCCCTCTGTCCGCGGAGGTTCAACCCGTCCGTCAGATGTGTTCGGTCACATGAACATCAGTGCTGACCCTGACATTGTGGGAGCCCCCAGTGTCGAACTTCACCCTCTCACACTGATAGGGCAAGGTTCAGCTCATTAATACTGAGGATGACGTAATCTGTGAGGTAACCTCAGAAATATATCCGCTGGTCTTCACCCTTCAACCTGCTGAGTGTCACAGACTCTGACAGCACACAGGTGCCCACACCGATGTTTTATGTCCATCTGCACTCATCCCGTTTGCCCACTTTAGGTCTAATTCCTCCTCTGCCTTACTTATTCAAGTATCCATCTCATTGTCTCTTAAACAGAATGATTGTATCTGATTCCACCAGCTGCTCTGGGAGTTCATCCCAGGTACCAAACACTCTCTGTCTGAAAATCAACTTGCCCTCCGATCCCTCTTCAATCTCCTTCCTCTCATTTCAACCTCAACCTTCTTGTTTCTGATACACCTCTCATGGAAAAATGATTCTTCCTGTCTTTGCCTTAATCTTGTAGATCTCTTACCAGGCCAGAACCTGACCTTCTCTGCTCAAGGGACAAGAAGCCAGGCCTGTCCAATCACTCCCGCTGGAACAAGTCCCAAGTTCCAGGCAATATTATGGTGAAACGTGTTGCAACACGATATCTCAAATTTTATATTCTATCCTGATACCTATGAAGACAAGGGTGCCATATGACTTCTTTTCCACCCTATCCACCTGTAATGCCACTTTGAGGCATCTATGGACCTGAACCGATGTCACTTTTTATTAACATTCCTTCATGTCCCATCATGTACCTTCACTAATTTGTTCTCTCACAAATTCAGTCACTGCGTCTACTCCATCACACAGTCCGTCTGTCACTCTTTCCCTCTGATATACTGATAATCTTTCTGTCTCTGTACTTGTCTCTCTATCTCATTCACACGCACACACACAAACCAAACTCTCTTGATAATTTCTCGAATTCGATTTCGCACATGTTCTGCCTCACTCTGTCTTTCCTAATCACTCACACTTTCCCCATTCATTCTCCTCTTCACACTCACTAATTCCATTTCTCCCCACCCATCAGTAAATCCTCTCCCTCTCTATTGCACTCATCTGCACCCCAAACACCATACCCTTCGTGCGCGTTCTCTCTTTCTAGTAGTCAATCAGCACAGGCCCTTGGGCCCACTATCCCAGTGCTGAATATTGTCCCAATCTGAATTAATCCCATTGAACAACACATGGTGCATTACCGTCTGTACTTTGGTGATTCAAGTGTTTGTCTAAATATGTGTGAAATGTTGTCCCCATGCCTTCACTACACCCTCAGGCAATGCGTCCCAATCTCCAGCCACCCTCTCAGAGAAACAAAATCGTTCTTTTTTCCCAATCACCTCTAAATCTCTCGTACTAAACCGATGTTCTCTGCTTTTAGTCACCTCTGCAATGAGAAAATAATTTCTTACCATCTGCTCTATTCATGCCGATCATATATTTTGTACTTCCACCAACTCCCCCTTAACCTTTTCTGCTGCAAGGGTAACAATCCCAGACTTTGAAGTCTCTCCTTCCTAACCAAAACGCTCAATCCCAGGCTGGGGCTCTCCTCTGGACCCGATCCAAAGCAACCTCGCCTTCATATACTGTGATAACCACAACTGTACGCGATCCTCCAGATATGGTCAACCAATACTTTATACAGTTGTACCAGGGCCTTCCTTCTCTGGTATTTTGTGCTCTGAATAATGAAGGCAGTTATCCCCTAATCCGCCGTCACTTCCTGTCTACCTGTGCTTCCACTTTCAGGGATACTTGAATCTGTGCCCTGGTGTCCCTCTGTTCCTCAATAGTCCGCTACTGTTCATTGTGTAGGTCCTGCCCTTATTAGTCCGAACAAACTGCATCACTTCGCACTACAGACTGAAATTCCCTTTGTCATTGCTCTGCCCATATTACCAACTGATCGATGGCCTGTGATCTCAGTCTATCCCTCCCAATATCAACAACAGAACCAACTTTCATGTAAGATGCAAATTTACTGAGCATACCCACTACGTTAATACGTTAATATTCGAATCATTTGTGCACTGATGTGGGCAGCACCACCAATCCCTTTGGTGTACCAGAAGTCTTAGGTTTCCAACCACAAAGCAACTCTTCACAGCTGTCTCATATTAGGGGCCGCAATTGGACCTCTGCTGTTTTTATAATGTCAAGGACGGACGAAAATATGTGTGAGGGCGGGGAGTCAGTAAGTTTGCAGACAACACAAAGATTGCTAGAGTTGTGGACAGTGTCGAAGGTTTCCAAAGGATATAGTGTATGTGGGGTGGGTGTAGGTGGAGAAATGGCAAGTGTGAGGTTTTACACTTCGTAGATCAAATGCAAAGGGACAGCGCAGAGTTAATGTCAGGACCATTAACAGTGTTGATGTACGAAGGGATATTGTGAGCCAAATTCCAGCTCCCTGAAAGTCACTGCGCAACTTGTTAGGGAGGTAGAGATTCTGGATGACATGCTTGTCTTTATTAATCGAGACATCGAGTTCAAGGGGTCAGGAAGTTATGTTGCAGCTTTATAAAACTCTATTTCCGCCGTAACTGAAGTCTTCCATCCGGTTCTGGTCGCCCATTAGAGGAAGGATGTTGAGGCTTCGGAGACGGTGCAGGGTGTTTTCGATGCTTAGATTAGAGGTCATTGCTATCAGGAGAGCTTGGACGAATTTAGGTTGTTTCTTCTGCAGCAGCAGAGGCTGAGGGGATACCTCATAGAAGTTTATAAAGTTATGAGAGTTATAATAGGGTAGACAGCCGGTATTATTTCCAGGGTTGAAATATCAAATACGAGAGAGCATGAACTTACGGTGAGGGGGAAAGTTCACAGGAGATGTGAGGGGCAAGTTTTCTTGCACAGAGCGTGGTGGGCTCCTAAAATGTGCTGCCGGAGTTATACTGGAGCTGATAGAGGCATCCGCAAGTGTCTTGGATAGGCACATAGACATACAGAGAATGGAGGGATATGGACCATATGCAGGCTAAAAACAGTAGATTCATTACTTCGGCACAACATTGTGGGCCGAAGAGCCTGTTCCTGTTACTAAGCTAATTTTGCAACCAAATTGTCACTTGCTCTGGGTTTTCTGGTCGTAACGTTTTAGACCAGCTTCCCATGTGGGAGCTTGTCAAATTTCTGACTGAAGTCGGACTCAGACAACCACGCTGACTGTTCAATGCATTTTACCCCTTCTCTGCTTCCAGAGGTTTGGTCCCTTAGCCACTCCCCCCCCCCGCTCTGGGCCTCTCTCTCGCGCTCTCTCTCTCTCTCTCTCTCTCTCTCTCTCCCCCCCCCCTATTGGCCTTTCTTGCACCCTCTCTGTCTCTCCCCCTCTCTCTCTTTCTTTGCTCGCACATGCCACAGGTTGATGAGATGGAAGAGCACAGAGATATTTTGCAGGGGTCCTGGCTAACGAGGGGTTAGAGACTGGCGTTTTTTCGAGAGACACTATATGACAATAGAGATTGTCAACTGGAAGGAGAGGGGCGGGCAACACATCCAGGAAGCAGCGTTGAAGCTGTCTGTGATCTCGGTGACACTGGGCTGTTGTGTCAGGAGAAGAGGACAAGTGTATTCAAGTGAAGGTGACATCCAATGGCGACGTGAGTGAGGAAGAACTGATGGAAGCCACTCGTGAGAAGGTGAGAGACTGAACTGTCCGGTGTAGGGGCAGAGAGGGAGGGAACGAGGGTCAGTTCCCCCTCTCACTGTCTGTCCTCTTGAGGGGCTGACCTCTCTTACCCTCCCGTTTTCTTCTTTCTGTCCGTTACCTGTCACTCCATTCTTCTCTCTCCATTCTCGCCGTCCCTTCTCTACACGCTCTCTGCCCCTCCCTGTCCCTCCAATTCACCTGTGCCATGTCCCGCTCTCCCCAATCCCCCTCACCCACCTCTCCACTACCACAACAGACTTTTCATTATCTGCCTCTTCTCCGTCCTCTGCTCACTCTTTCTGCTACCTCGCAGAATCTCCCTTACACCCAGTTTCTTCTCACCTGCACCTCTGCAGTAATTTAACTTTTCTTTCTTCTGGACTGCAGCTCCGGGAGATGTTCGGGCGATCCGGAACCACAGATTCGAGCATGAGCAGTGCTCGGCTGACACTCCGGAAGACTGACAGGCAGCGACCAATCAACGCGTCGGCGCCTGCCATCCCATTCCCTTACCCTCACAGCCTCGCTGCTGCAGCTTTTGCCTCACGCTTGCGTTGCTTCGTTGCTAACAAGGAGTTAATTCTGGATGAGACCTGCGGTTTTGCTGCACTTTTGATTCTCCGCATGTTCCGGGGTGCAACCTTTAACGAAGTACAATCCATTGAGTCCTGAGCCTGGGACTGTAGAACCGAGAGTGACCCCACAGACCGCATTTTTCAGAAAGTGCAGATCTCTCTCTTGTTGAGGAGATTCATCTCATACTTCCTCAGTGTATAGGTCCTCGGAAAAACACCAACAACAGTGACATTCCTCACTACAAGAACACTTCTGGGGAAGTGTGGTATGTCACACACCTTCCACAGTGTACGGGTCCCTGTAAACACTGATGACACCGACACTCAGTACAGGAACCCTTGTGGGGAAGTGTGAGACTCACCATACCACTTTATCAGGTGTACGGATCCGCTGAAAACAGAGATAACACCGACACTGCTCACAACAAATCCTCCTGGAAAGCGTAGACTCTCGCGTGCTAGTAGAATGGTATAATGAGGTGCTGCTGGGCTTTGCTCAATCAACTTGTCGGTGATTTGTTTTTGCCTTCGTTGAGAGCTGAAATTATTTGTGACAGAATTTATTGCTGTTTGAATAAAATGCCGAAGTAAACAAAGTATAGCCTCGCCTCGAAGAAGCAAGTATCCTGAGCTCCAGACGAAATCAGGAAAGTCTCCGTGACTGACAGGGTCGAGTAGTCAGTGTCACATCCTCCGCCTCTTACAGACCTGAGGTGTTGAGAAATGGAGGATCGGACAATATGGTTGGGTTGGGTGGTAACATCATGGACAGATGTAAGGAGGCAAGAAGTTAGTGGCCAGGGCAGGGTTCTTCGCCTTCGGCAGAACCTCAGGATCGAGTACCAGTGGGCGAGGTTGGATTGTGGATTGGATGGTTGGAGGCGGCGGGGGGACGTACGACCTTTTCACCCAATAACAAAATACTTCCCTACATCTACTCATACACACCCCTTCCATGTCTTGAACACCATAAATCGTGCAAATCCCTGGGTCACCTACTTACACACACACACACACACACACACACACACACACACACACACACTCAGACCACACGCCACACACACACACACACTCAGACCACACGCCACACATACACACACACACTCAGACCACACGCCACACATACACACACGCGCACACACACACACACATACACACACACCACACTCCACACACACACATACACACACACGCCACATACATACCGCACGCCAAACACACACAAGCTACACACACAAGCCACACACACAAGCCACACACACGCCACACACACACGCCACACACACACGACACACACACGCCACATCAGTCTCTTCTATTAAACTCCGCATCACTCAAGAGCACACAAATAGTAACCACACACAAACACACATTCACCTACAGACACCCTGGGCACATGCAGATGTACTCTAACTATACGAAGACTAACACTCGCGCACAAACACTTTGATACCGCAGCAGCGTATTCTGACAACACACTGGTGGGTGGGTGCGCACACATGCACACGCACACACACCAATGCAAAACACAAATTCCCCCACAGACTGTCCTTCTTCTCTCGGTTTACATTCCCCAGTATCCCCCATCACTCCTCTCCTGTCAGTCAGCATCCTCCAGGGTATTCCTGACCTTCTCCAACCGCCCGCTCTCCCTCTGCCCCGCATTCTCACATCCCCATTCTCCCCTGTCCCACTAGCCCCTACTCCCTATTTCCGATCGCTCCCTCCCCACTACACTCCAATGTCGACAACGCAACACCTAGCCCCATCATTGTCCCTTCTGTCCCATTGTCACCACTCGCCTTATTCTCTGTTTTGTCTTTTCTTCCTCCTCGCAGTTTCCCCCGTCCAGCTATCACTCCCTCCACACCAGTCCCACTGCACTAGAGTCAGAAACCACAGCTCATTCCTGGGGCAGACAGGCGAAAGGTGCTGACGTCTTCGCCCACGTCAGTCAGGGGATCATTGCCAAATGGGCTCAATCCTGCAGTGAAATATTTGACGTTGGACCCGTGAACCGACGGGGATCAGGCTGCGCAGCTTCCGTCGATAGACACAGTGAAGGGGAGTCTTGAATAAAGTGGCAGATTGTATTGGACGGTCAGTCTGCAAACGTTTCAATGGCTAGGAACCTGAACTCAGATCTCGGAGTTCCTTTGAGTTCTTCAATATTATTTGATTGTAAAGCTGACATTTGTAACTGATATTGCATGATGTGTGTGCTCAATAAATCTGCAACTGTTTTACCACAACTTTTAGAGAGATCTGATCTTTTATTTTAGATATCCGGTAATGCAATTTATGCAGAAAAGCGTGAGTTGATACAGTTTGTCACGGAGAGTGGTTTGGGGTGGACGGGGCAAAACCGAGATAGGAGGTCGCGATGTGAAAGAGAATGAGTAACTGGACAGATCCTTCAGATTCTTTGGACTGACGACCGTGTGTGGCCACGTGCTGGGGGCTCTCCCGTAACAGCACAAGGGAACTTTGATCTGTCTGTAAATCCTGAAATAGGGTGAGGAGTCAAAGGTGGTCGTGGAGGCAAATACGACAGTGGCATGTAAGAGACTCTCAGGCAGGCACATGAATATGCAGAGAGTGGAGGGATATGGACATTGCCTGAAGACCACCTGAGACGAGTTGGTGGGAGGAGAGAGCCGTTCAAGACCCATAATTTTCGCGGGTCCCCGGGACATCGCGAGACCAAGGGGCGTCAGCATGTGCAATGTTCCTCCATTGTAGGTCTTCATTGAAACAATAAACATTTTATAACAACCCACCGTTTCAATAGTACGGTTTTAAAATCGAGAGGTGTTCGAATCTAAATCCTCGTGCTGCCTTGGAGAGGTTTTGAATTCGATCGGCTGATCAGTTGTCTGGGATCCGCATAATAACAAATCTCGGTATTCTCTGTTCTTGCGCTCTGAATCCAGCACTTGTTGCGCATTCCTAATTCCACTTGAGAAAGCGTTGTGAGCCCTCTTCTTGAAGCACTGCGGTCCTTCTGGTGAAGGTGTACCCTCTGTGATGTTGGCGGGATCCAGGGTTTGGATGTGATGATGACGCAGAACCGGCATTATATTTCCAGTCGGAATGTTGCGCCACTTGAAGGTGGTGGTGTTCCCGTAAGCCCACTGTCCTCATCTGGCGTCATAGATGGCGGGTTTGAGAATCGACTGGGCGAATAAGTGCAGGGCATTTTGTAGTTGGTGCGCACTGCATCCACTGTGTGGGGGTGCCCAGGCGAGGGGAGTAAAGATTTCGGGAGGTTGATGTGACGGATTGACATTGTTGTGCTTCTGGAGAGCCATTGGCTCTGAAACATTCGCCCAGCTGGAGAATATGTCAGGGCTGTATTTCCAGGAATACTACCCGTGCTTCGGGCAAGTGAGACAAGACTTAGGAAGATAGCGCAGGTGAATACGTGGCCAAGGAGTTTATGCAGCAGGGAGGGCTTCCGATATGTGGGCCGTTGGGAGGTGGGGCCTGCACAAGAGGGACAGATTGCACCTAAACTGCAGGGGAAAAAGTAGACCTGCAGGATGGTTCGCTAGTACACGCGGGAGGATTTAAACTATAGTGACCTGAACAACAAGGCAGCAAGTGGAGAGGTTGAGGATAAGTACATGTTATGACAAGTACGTCTGAAAAGAAGGACAGGCAACGACAGGTCAATGAACACAGTGGGAGTGATGGGATGACCTGTGTTTATTTCAATACAGGGAGTATTATGGATACGGCATGAACTTAGAGCCCTCATCGTACATGGACCTATGATGTCATGGCCATAAGAGAGACTTGGTTGAGAGACGTACAGGACTGGCAGTTGAACATTCCTCTGTTTCCATATTTTAGTCATGACAGAAAGGGAGGTAAATTAGGTGAAGAAATGCATTAATCATCAGGGACAATGTCACAGCTGCATTCAGAGAGGACACATCGGAGGGTTCATCCACTGAGGCAATGTGGGCAGAGGGAAAAATAAGGCTGGTGCAATCATTCGGACGGGATTATGATAATAGGCCTCCCAACAGCCATCGGAGATAGAGGAACAGACATGCAGACGAATTATGGAAAGATGTGAAAGTAACTGAAGGGTTGTGGTAGTTGTGACTTTTAACTTCCCCAATATTGATTGGGACTTCCTTGGTGCAAGAGCCTCAGATGGGTAGAATGTACTAGGTGCATCCAAGAGGGTTTCTTGAAACAGGGCATGGATAACCCAACTGGAGGAGGGACCATACTGGACCTTGCTTTTGGAATGAGCCTGGGCCGGTTACTGTCCATTCAGTGGGAGAGTATTAAGTGTCACAGGGTACTTCAGCACAGAAAAAGGCTCTTCGGCCTATCTAGTCCATGACTACCTGATTTTCTGCCTGGTCCCATCTACCTTCACCCAGAACATATCCCGCTAAACCCCTCCCATTTATCTACCTGTCCAAATGTCTCTTAAATGTTACAATTGAAACCGCATGGCAGCGCATTCTACAGTCACACCGCCCTCTGAGGAAGAAGTTCCCCCCTCAGATTCCCCTTAAATATTTCATCTTTCACACTAAACCTATGACCTCTAGTTCTAGTCTCACGCAAACTGTGAAGGAAAAGCCGGCATGTTTTACCCTCTCCACACCCCACATAATTTTGTATCCTTCTACAAGATCTCGCCTCATTCTCCTGTGCTCCAGGGAATAAAGTGATAACCTATTCAACCTTTCCCTATAACATTAAGCCCTGGCAACATCTTTATAATTGTCGCTGTACTCTTTTAAGCTGATTCATTTCTTTCCTCTCGGTAAGTTACCATAACTGCACACAATTTTCCAAATTAGGCCTCAACAATGTTTTGGACAACTTCAACATAACATCGCAACTCCTTTACTTAATGCCTTGATTTATGAAGGCTAATGAATGTGCCAAACGCTCTATATACCACCCTATCTACCTGTGATGTCACTTCGAAGGAATTATGGATCTGTATTCGCAGGTCCCTTTGTTCTGCCGCACACCTCAGAGTTCACCGTGGAAGTCTTACCCTGGTTTTCCATGCCAAAGTGCAGCAACTCACACTTTTCTGCATCAAATTCCATGAGCCTTTTTCTACCCTGGTCAAGATCATGCTGCAAGCTTTGATAGCTTTCCTCGCTGCACATTACGCCCCCAATCTTGGTGTCATCGCAAATTTGCTTATCCAGTTTACCGCATTATCGTCTAAATTATCACTAGAGATGATAAACAACAACGGACCCAGTGCCGATCCCTGTAGCACAGAGCGAGTCAACAGGCCTCCCGCCAGAGAGACAACCATCTATTAGCACTCTATGGCTTCTCCCACGAATTCAATGTTGAATCGAATTAACTACTTCACCTGAATGCCAAGCGACTTAACTTTTTGTATCAGCCTCCATTTAGGCAACAGTGACCACAACTCCTTAAGTTCTAATATACTGTAGTTATGAATAAGAATAGGCCTGAACCTTGTGGGAAAGTGCTGAATTGTGGGAGAGCAAATTATGACATTATTGGACAAGAGCCAGTAAAAGGTAATTGGGAGCAGCTCTTGGTGGGCAAATCCACATCTGATATTTGTGAGTTGTTTGAAGACCAGCTGATCAGGGCTGACTTGTTCCAGTAAGTCTGACGCAATATGAGGACGGGAGAGGAGCAAAAGTTGCTTTCAACTTCAAATGTTCCTTGAAGTGTTGCTGCTGTTAAAAAAAAGTTTTCTCTCCAGCTGTTCCTCACTAAGCAGTGTAATTGACCGAGTGGGTACAAGACAAACTTACAGCCACAGATGTAAAACTTGTGCAACACAATCCCTGTGTTCCGCAATACTCTCCAGGACCCGACTATTGATTGCATCTGCCCTACCTTTATTCCCAAAGGCCATCAGGTCACACTCGTTGGGATTAAATTCCAACTATTTCTCTTCCCATTTTCCCAAGTGATCAATATCATTCTGTAACTTTAGACTATCCTCACTCTCAGCAACAGCACCAATTTTTGTGTCATCTGTAATCGGCTAAGATGGATCTCCTTTATCAGCAAGTTATTTTACAGACGTGTGTCTTTATTGCGTTACTTTTAATGAAATCGATAAATCGAGCTGAGTAAAACAGAAATACATCCTCCATCAACACTACTGTGTACTATCAGATGCATCAGAAACACAGAAACAATAACAGAGACACATTGCAAGAACATGAATGTGTCTTTCATTACTTTGATTACATCATCACACACAAGCATTGAGAAATAATGAAAGTTGTATCTTACAGACTGAAAAAGTAACCTGTTTTGCAATAAATGCAGAAAATCCAGAATGATGAGACGGATGATGACACAGTTTTAGCCTGGATTCCCCACCACCATCACAGACTCTCCACACAACACCCCACCACCATCACATCCTCAACCCCCAGTCCATCATCCTATGGTACGTTTAATTACCAAAAACCAGCATTTCCGTATCAGTTCCTTTACCTCTTCCTGCGATTTCTCTTCTTTTGACCGTTGGCCTTGGACAGGAGGTACTTGCAGGGGAGCTGCTCCATCAGCACCTGTGGACCGGGGGGTTGATGGTGAGCGACACGTTTAGTGGTGAACGAACATGGTTAGACTGCACTATGTGAGGATCATGGCCCAGAGCAGGACAGCAGAGAACCCCTCCTCTGATCACCCACAGAAGACATCAGTTGACGGCAGGTGTTTCCCTCCAATTACCACATCCCCAAAACACCGGGAGAATCTTATTCCTTCCAAATCAGACGATTCACATTCAGCACAAATCTCCGTCCACCCCTCTCCCAACTCATGGTAATCACCTTCCTCCACACCATGGGGAAGCAACTTCCTCACAAATCATGCAAAACTCCTTGTCTGCACACCAGGGATATCATCAACCGCCCCCCCCCCCACTCGAGTGGAATCACCTCCTCTCCCACGTCGTGGAATCGTCGCCACCTCTCAACACACCAGGGGAATCACATCCCGCTACACATACACCAGAGAAGACCCAGACCAATGAAGACCCCGCACTCCACACATCCAGGGATATCCCCTTCCCACAAACCAAGAGTGTCCCTCTCTAAACCACAGATAACCTCTTCCTCCAAAATAAGATTCCATGTTCCATTGACTGGAGAAAGAAAATCCCCACCATAAACCAGGGTTTTCCCCCTTCACCCCTGCCCCAAAGCAGGGGATGCCCCCTCACCCTGCCCCACACCATGGGATTCCCTTCACCTCCCTCAGTCCAGGGGATTCCTCTCACCCTCTCAAACCAGGTAAATTCCTTTCCCTATATCAAAGAGACCCACTTTCATTCATAGCAATGGAACCAACTCCCCGTCTCCCAAACTAGAACCATGCTGTTCCTCCCCTTTCCCAGTTAGTTCTGACGAAGGGTCTCTGAGCTAAAACGTTAACTCTTTTTCTCCTTTCACCATGCTGACTGCCTCTGGAAGCTTCCAGCATCTATTTTGTGTGTGTTCTTCACCCTTCCTGTCATATGGCTGGAAACCCAAACACAAAACTCATGGAACCTCCATCCCCCATACCTGTAAATTCAGTTTCACAAAACAAGCAGAATTCCCTCCTCCTGCCCACAGACTGGGATATAACCTTCTCTGCAAAACAGGGGAAACCCCACAGTTAGCATCAGTGGAAAACCTCTCACCACCACCCCCCCCCCCCACCCATCAAACCAGTGGAACCTCTTCTGCACAAACTGATGGGAATCTGCTCAAAGTTATCATCCCTGAACTGTGATAACTTGTGCTGAGTGGAAATGGTCAATCAATGGTAAATGTGGTTGAAAACTCAGCGATATCGAGGTATGAAGAGGCAAGGCTGACTGGGAAAGGGCAAAATAGATGGTTCATTGACAGGGCGGGGGTTAGGGTTGAGAGTCAGCGGGACGGAGGGCCGTTGGGAGCAGAGGGCGGGGTATATACGGTGATACAGAAGTTTAAGTGATACGGACTGTGGAAGAAAACAACATTGTCAATTGGGAGCGGCAACTCCTCTGCATTCACTGAAGGAGTGTGGGGTTCGCTAGTCACCACGTTAGGATGAGGGACACACCACGGACGAGTGGGGAGTTACAATCACTGCCACATTAACCAGAATTTCCACACTTTGGACCAAATGTGGGATAAATACTTCACCTCACAGAGATGCTTCTTCATCTCCTTGGAGATTCCCAGGTTGTTCTGCCCAATGAACAACAGCTGGGCCTCGCTGACATCTTCCCACATTCCTCCAATGTCGGGACCCCCTTAACTGCAAGATGGAGAGAAGACTTCAGTCATACCTCCGCCTAAGCAGAGCCAAAGGCAGCAACACCCACAGTGTGGTGGATGAAGTTGGGAGTGTTGGTGGAGGTAAGTCAGAAACCCAGCGTCATCTACTCCAGAGGATGCAACAGTCCACAACCTGAGTGCAAGCGGGCAGCAGTGCGGCGAGGACTGGAATTAAGGTGGAGAGGGCTGGAGGGGCCGATGACGTAGATCAAGGGGGGCGCGAGCGTAGGGTTGGGGGCACGCGCGGAGAGACGGCGGGGCACACGCATGGAGGGGTCGCGCGGAGGGACAGGGGGAGCGCGGAGGGAGGGACTGCCCTTGGTCTAATTGTGAGCATCACTCTATGGGTATCACTGACTTCCACAGATTAAATGCACGGACCGTCGTAGAAAGGCCGTGGAATGCAGTGCGAGGCATGTGGAGTGAGGGAGGCGTGGGGCGAGAAGATGTACAGACCATCAGAGCGCAAGGGTGGAGTACAGAAGGTGTAGACTAAGGAGATGCACAGACTGTCAGGGAAGGAGTTTTGGCTGTGATAGTTACACGAGGAATACAAGGGGTTCGGGGATGTATCTGCAACACTGATCATATTTACTCCAATACTGCGGCTGGACGACAAGCGTGACACTGGTCACCAACTCCGTCAGAAGAACCCACACCCAAACACACACACACACACACACACACACACACACACACACACACACACACACACACCACCGGATATCTGAGCACGTCGCTCCCTCTGGGGCAGAGGATGTTTGCTGGGTGGTCTTTCTAGTTGATGACTCTTTGTGAACCTTCATCTTTGGAAGTCTGTGGATCTGGAACAAATGTAGAAACACAAGTGATTAGCAGAGTGCAATCATCAGAATCCGTCAACAGGTTGGGATAGGAGGTGGGGGAATGCAGCACTTCAGACTGTGAAGAAACCTTTTTGACTCCATGACTCTAAGATACTTAGTCTCACTCCACCAACTCGTCCCCGATACAGCTATCACTGTCCCCAATCCAAGATGGAGTGGACTTCCAGGAAGGAGTGTTCCCTTCAATAATCCCCATCACTGATACCTGAGCTTGCAGACCAGCTGGGGCAGCTGTCAAACCCCCACCAGGTTCTCGAGATGTTACTGTCCGGAGTTTCCGTGTTGTGTCTGAGTGTAGTTCTGTAACAGAAGTGAGGTAGGTGGCGAAGAGGGAACACACTGGAGAGATGGCAGGTAACATCATGCTAAACTAGCGTCAAACAGGTGACACCTCCAATCCTCCCATGCCATTCACATTTCCCTCTCCAGACAACCATCTTCTCTCGCCTCAGGTCCCAGCCCTCGCTCCTTACCATCCACCCCTCCTTCCTGAGACATTGAAATTTCCATCCCTAATTCTCTTCTTTCTACAACCTTCTTTCCGCATTCACTCCATCTTTCTCTGATCAGTCATTCCATCCATCTCCCCTCACTCACCGTCATACTTCCTCCCCAGACACTTTGCTCCTCACTCAGGACACCAATCTTGCTTCACCTGTATCACACCATCCCTCCATCTTTCCTCTCCATTCACTTCATTCTTTCCTAAAACCTTTCCCCTCCATCCCATCCTGGTTCCCATCTATCCTTCCTCATTCCTCCACTCTGGAGTTGCCAGTTCTTCTTCCCTGCGACCCTCATCAGTCCATCCCTTTCCTAAATATCCAGGCTCCTCTCTCCAACACTCAGAGCCTCAACCCTCACAAGTCACCAATGCAACCCCAATTCCTGACCCTATTCATCATTCCACGACAGCACCGCTTCAGACCTAGACCATTCTCCACAGCCAAAGTCTTACAATGCCCTCTAATGCCCCAACAAATGAAACTCTGCCCATCATCACAACACCTATGCCCCTCATGTCACTACCCTCCACGTACCCTCCAATATTCCCACTGTCCAATTGTCCAGCATGTTCCCACCTCTCCATTTGGGCCTTAACATTCCACTCTTCCCCTTACACGATGATAAGCCTCCCATCCCTCAGCCAGCCCATCACATTGATCAGCCCAAACTCAGCCAGTGATCCCGTGAAGCCCATGTTTATTGATCTCCATGCTCCTGAACACATTGGTATTCAGAACCCTGCTGCTGGTGATCAACCCCGGATGTCATCCTCAGTGATGAATTCCAGCTGCTCCGTCACCCAGATCCTGAACATTCCTGAAGACAACTGAAACATTCCCAGGGAGTACTTAAATTTTCTCAAACTCAGGTCTCAATCTTTGTGTTCTGGCCACCAACCCATCTCACCCGGCCCCATGAACCAGGCTCAGACCAACTTGTTCATTGTCCACTGTGGAAATGGACACGGCCCCCTCAAGATACTTCGGATGCTGCTGAAGTTTGGAACTGATCTTCGAGAGGAACAACTGACAGTGTAGTTCACCCCCCTGCTGCAGTGCATGTCCAACAGTTGAATAAGTCCACGAGAGTGAGAGAGATTAAATAAACCTCACAGACATAAGACTTGGCACCTGAGGACCACCCCCTCACTGGGATAGAGAACAGTTTCTTGGTGGGCTCTACAGTTGGTGATCGACTCGGCTGTTCCCTTGGGGAAGTATTCAGGTCTGGAATAAAGGAACAGAGGCATGGGAGTACACCCAACCCTCCTTGCACTCTAATGTCACTGGGACCTCAACTTGCAGACCCTGCTGGGGAGGCAGTCAAACCCAAACCAGCTTCTCCAGACATTGCTCCCTTGGGTGGTTGAGTTGTGCCCAACTGTTGTTGGGCATCAAGAGAATGACAGTTGATTGTAAAGGTTAAACACATAAAAACTTCAGGAGCTGGCCAGGATGGAAGTGGACGAGAGAAAATGGCCCAGGAAAAGCACCACTTCCTGTGGATCTGGGTGGGTGGGAAACAGGGGATAATACAAACTAATGAACAGCTGCTTGTGATGGAGGGAACGGGTGGGATCATTACTTCCATCAGTGATGTACCAGTGTTGAGCACCGCAAACCTCCAACCACATGCACAACACACTCCTCCCAGGTAATCCACACCTCCTCTTTCACTCAATCCTTCCCACTCACCTGTGCCCAACCCTCTTTCATTATTGTCCTTCCTTCCCTCCTCAGTCACACAATCCCCTGTCCACAATTCTTCCTCTCTCCTTGGTCATTCCAGCTGATATATTCAGTCCATCCCTCCCATCAGTCACTCCATCCCTCTCCTTTCGTTCACCACAGTCACTCCTCAGTAGCTCTACTTCTGTCTCCTCACCCAGCATGTGCCTTTCCTCAATTACACCCTCTCTACAATCTATCTATCCCCCTCTTCTGTCAAAACATTCCACTGTCAACCCACACCTTTCCAGTCACTGCTCCACCCTCATCTTCAATTAACCCCCTCATTAGTGCACATCACTTTATCCTTTTTTCAATTCCGTTCATCCCACACTCCCATTACTCTTTCTCCCCCTCACTCTCCCCTGTCGCCCTTCACCTCCCTAGTTCTCGCCGTTGCAATCCATACCTTTCTATGCAGTCATTTCCCCATCTTCAGTCAACCTACTTTTTAGTGTGTGTCCCATCCCTCTGTTTCTCCACATCCTGCTCGGTCACTCCACCCACTCCAAGACCCACAGTACAGCCCACACAGCCCACCAATACCAATCCCATTCCCCGACTCCATTTATCACTCCACAGCACAAACTTTACACAGAAACCCAGCATTGCTTCTAACATCTAACATCCTCTGATGTCCAAATCCTACAATGCCCTCGAATGCCCCAATCTCTCAAACACTGCCTGCTACCCTGACATTGTGCCCTCCAACATATGCTCCCTCAAGTGCCCAGCATCCACCCACCTCTCTAGTTGTGTCCAGACCCTCCGTTCCTCCGAAACCTTGATGATCCAGGTCCAACGTCCCATTTATTGAGCCCACAGCCTTCCACCTATCTCCAAAAACTCAGATTTATTGACCTTTACACCACTTACCCAATTGTCCTTCATAAAATTGGTTCTGTCAGTCAACCCCAGCTGCTACACTTAGTGAAGGATCCATCTTGCTTCCTCTGCTTGGCAGTGAACTTTACTGATTCAAACATACCCAGTGACCACTGAAATCCCTTTGTCAAGCAAACACCTGGTGTGGCGTCCATCCCCATGAAGCAACCTCAGAGCATGGCACATTGTCCATCGTAAGTATGTGCAGAATCCTTTGAGTGGTCTCGGTCACTGCTGAAGTTGGTCGCGGGTGGACTGAGGGAACTACTGTCCCTGTCACTCAGGCCCCACTGCACTGCACATCCAGCAGGTGAATCAGTGTTTTACAGCTGCCTGCCACAGAGGGAGAATGGTCTCTCAAACACACGGCTTGGTACCCGAGGATACATCTCCTGCTGGGACAGCGGATGGCTCCTGGGTGGGCTCTCCAGTCGATGATGCTTTGGAATATTCCCTGGTTGAAGTCTCCGTGTCTGTGAAGCACAGGAACAGAGACACAGAAGGGTGGAACAAATGGGCCATTAGGCTTGGACAGGAGTTCTGACAATGGATGGTTGGGTAGACGGGGAAAAAAGTCATCCAAGCTCCCTTCACCAGATCTCCCTCCCAACTCTCTGTCATTGTATTATACGCCCCTCAGTCTTGGCCCGGATGAATTTCAGGCACTGAATGCGTGGAGTAGCGTTCCCTTCAATGAACCCCATCACTGATACCTGAGCTTTCAGACCCTGATGGGGTGGTAGTCAACCCACACCAGGTTCTCCAGTCGTCCTATGGGGTTTCAGAGTTGTGTCTGACTGTGGACCTGGAAAATGAGGAAATATAGGGTGGGTGTGGAACTCTAAAAGACTGAAAACATATTGAACAGGTTCTCAGGATAGAACTTATTTCAGAGAACAGGAGGCACCCGCCCAGGAAAAACACTCTTACACAACCGGTGTCTAACCTTGCAACACAAACAAGACACAGTCAGCAGATTCAGTCAGTGACTCACTCACTAGTCTCCCATCTCATCTCTCATTAGTGCCCATCCTTCACAAACAATAACTCCTCCCAACATTCCCGAATCGCTCAAATCCCTCTCCGCAATCCTCCATCACTCTATCAATTCCACACACTGCATTCACTGCCGTCGGTCAATCCAGCACACAACCCTCAGTCCGGTTAAATCTCTGGGATGGAGAGTTGGGTGAGACTTTTTCAACAACCCCTTCAACTGACACCTAAGCTTATAGCTGCTGATCGGGCTGTGGACAAATTCTCAACGTGTTCATGGGCTGCACCGTTCTGTTCCCGAGTTGGTGCAGACCCTTAATCTGCAACAAAGCAGAGAAACGTGTTGAGTGTAAGAGAGGAAACTATCAGACAGCCTGTTGTGATGGGATGAGACTGCAGAAATTTGCCAAAACCAACCTTTCATTGTACCAACAAAGAGCCATCACAGCTCACCACATCAGGATTTACACACTCCCATCCACAGCCCTCACTGCATTCAACATCCTCCTCCTGTGGTGAGTCCATCCAGCTCACACCCCCTGCCCCGCAGTCACAACCACAACATTTCCCCTCAGTCGATTCCAACAACCTCTCCCTTTGGTCACTCCCACACAGCCCCTACCCCCAGTCGCTCCCACATCATCTACCTGCGGTGGCTCCCACACCCCCTTACTCTCGGTCGCTGCTGAACCCTTTCCCCTCAATCACTTCCACATACCCCTTACCCAGGTCACTCCCACATACAGCTCCCCTCTGGAACTCCCACACTCCCCCTCCCCTTGGTCAGTCCCATACCTTTTCCCTTCGGTCACTCCCACAGATTCCTCCCCTCGGTTACTACCACATCCTTACCCCTCAGTCACTCCCACACCGCTCCCTTTGGTCACTCCCACACACCTCTACCCTCGGTCACTCACCCTACCCCTCTCCTCTGTCACTCCCACACACCCCTCCCCTCCGTCACTCCCACACACCCCTCCTCTCGGTCACTCCCACACATCCCTCCGCTCAGTCACTCCCACACCCACCTCCCCTCACTCACTCTCACCCATTTCTCGATTCTGTTTGAATCTCATGGATGGTGATTTTGGATAAGATTCCGTATCATGAAATCCCTACAAATAATGCCTGAGCCTGCATCTGGGTACAGGACTGTGCACAATTCATACCTTGGCTCAGATATACTTTCATTGGGTTCCGGAGCTTTTTTTCAGATGTTGGATCTGTGTTACGAAGGAACACATGGTGGGTGTCAGACAGCAAACAACTGACCAACCGTTGGGAGGGAATTAAACCGAAGAAAATGACTGACCATAAAAGCACAACAGCAGATGCTGGAAATCTGAACCTAAAAGGGAAAATGCAGGAAATACATAGTCGGTCGGGTCTCATATGTGGGAGGAGGATCTGAGTTAATATTTCAGGTCAGAGACAATTTGTCAGAACTGACCGACACCAGACTAATAAACCCTCCGATATCAATATGTCCTCAAGTCGCCAAGTGCAGCCCACTCCCTGAATCATTACAATCCCCTCACTGCCCTTCTTTCACACTTTCCTCAGTACTTCCATGTCGCTCCACTACCTTCGAAGTGGACAGCACTGATCCCAACACCAGGAAACCTAAAGGAGTGAGACAGCGAGCGCAGGGTTCCTCTGTGACCATTCCCCTCCAAAACAAGTGTAATATTTTGATACTGTTTGGGGAGATGAGGGCTCAGGAGAATGCAGCAGCATAGAGGTCTGTGGCACCAGGATTGGCTGAGGCTCAGCATGGAACGGTGAAGTAAGACAGGACTTTAGTGCTGGGAGAGTCGATAGTTAGAGTGCAGACAGGAGATTCTGTGGCCGCAAAAATGTCTCTGAAATGATATGTTGTCTCCCTATTGCTTGGATCGAGGCTGTCTCAAAGCATCTGCAGAACATTATCAAGAGGAAGCTGAGCAGCCAGAAGTCATTGCGCACGTTGGCGCAAGTGACATGGGTAGATAAACAGATGATATCAGCAGGTTGAATATTAGGGAGATAGGAAAGAGGCTAAAATACAGAACCTCGAGGGTAGTAACATCAGGGTTACTCCCATTGCCATGTGCTTGTAAGGGCATGAATATGAGGATATGTCAGATGCGTGCATGGCTGAAGAGTTGGTGCAGGGGCAGCGATTCAAAATGTTGGACCATTGGGATCACAAGAAGGTGATGATTCTGAGACAGAGGTGATCTGTACTAATGGGATGGGTTGCACCTGAACCGGTAAGGGACCAACATCTTGCTGGGCAGATTTGCTACTGCTATCAGGGAGGGTTTATAATTAGATTGGCAGGGGGTGGGATCCAAAGTAGCAGTGAGGCAGATGGGAGGCTGAAAGTTGATATAGAATTCAACAACAGTCAGTTCAGTAGATAAGACAGGGAACAGCATGGCAGGAGCAAGGAAAAACTGTTGGGATATATTGTATTTATCTCAATGCAAGAGGTCTGACCGGCAAGGCGGATGAACTTAGGGCTTGGATAGCTATGTGGGACTGGGATATTATGAAGATTATATGTTTTAATTAAACTGAGGATACATCAAGGTTGCAGCATCTTTACATTGCATAACCTGCCCTTCCAGGGAGGCAATGGGGCAAGTACTATTTCCAGTGCTCCGTGCATGCCGGTGTGACACTAGAGGACTGGGAGTTCACTGATGAGGTATTGTCATTGGAACATTAGGAAAGTTTGGATCAAGTAACTGGAGGTCAGCCAATCAGACATTGGTTTCAGGAAAACTGTTGGAAAATAGTTTGAAGTGCCTCTGTTAGAGGTGTGTAGGTTAGTCAACAGCATTCAGCACGGATCTGTGGAGAGAGGTTATCATTCACAATGTTAATGGGATTCTTGGAGGAGTCAGTGAGGACGGTTGATGAGGGCAGAGCACTTGATGCAGTACACACAGATTCTGGTCAAATGGCAGATTGATCAAAAAGCTTGACGCCCACGGTATTCAAGGGAAATGGCTTGAGATTAAAACCTACTCCTAGAGGAAGAAAATTGAAGTTTGTTCAGAACGTCAGTGAATTAATGGATTTGTCAGGTGAAGTTCTGTAGTGTTCAGTAATTAGCCCTTTACATTTCATGGAATATGCAAATGATTCAGAATTTAACGTTGAAAATGCATCGAAAAGGTTCCCCGATGACACCAACATTATTTGTTTTGAGGAAGAAAAGACTACAAGGAAGATGCCACGGACTGGTGAGATATAAACAAAAGCAGCACATGGAATTATTTCTGGAGAAAGCCAATGGAATGAACACAGGGAAGTCACACAAGATGAGGCAACGCAGGATAACTGTAGCATTGAAAGTGTAGAGGGACAGAGGGATCTTGGAATGCATGTTGATAGGTCAACAAAGGTAGCAGCAGGAAGTAGATAACTTGGTTAAGATAACTACTGACTATGGCATGGTGACGCAGTACTTAGTGCGACTGTCTCACATCTCCAAGGAATAATGCATAATCCTCACCTCAGCTGCGGGCAGCACACAGTTTTCACTCATGCTCTGATTTCCTCTGACATCCCAATGAATTGTAAGCAGGTTAATTGGACACTGTAAATTACTCATCAGTGTATGTTAATTGTAAAAAAAAAACTACAGGGAAGTTGATGGGAATATATGAGAATAAGAAGTTGCAGGGCTACAGTGAAATAAAGAGGGAGGAATGGGATTTATGGGATCGAACGTTGGGGACAGGCATTATCCCAATGGGAGAAATGGCCTCTTTCAAGTCTAAAATAAGTAAGTCATGCACAGATTGCAGGAGCTGACGTATTCATACCAGAACTGTATAATCGTGAGTCTGTGCACTGTTGTGGTCACGACACCACAGGAAGGATGCGATGGTGCAATACAGGCTACAGGATACATGCACAAGGAAGTTGCTCAGACTGGATAATTATAGCTGACAGAGAGACTCTCTTGCTTGGAGCTGTTATATTTAAACAGAGAAGAGTGACCTGGATAAAAATCATGATAGGCCAAGGCAGGGTTAATGGTGAGGATCTAGTCACTTTCGGAAACACAAAGGTCTGCAACTAGGTTCAGTAGGGGTGAGGGAGAACCAAGCAGCAGGGTCCATTGCGTGTACTGATGAATCGGAATTTCCCATAATTTTCCCACAACCCTTCACACCTCTGTGTTAATGAGAACGGTGACACACCTGTAGAATGCACAGCGTGATCGATGGGTGTCGGTTTCAGCTGATACGCAAGGTAATCAGTGCAGTTTTTGATCTTGATATCTAGGTTCTGATGGCAAGTGTTGTCTCCTTCCCCGTTGTTTCCATATCCGTTGAAACAAACTCCTCATCACCTTCCCCTCTGTCGTGGTGGGATGGGAACCTGGAATGAGGTTAATAAACATTGTAAGTTGTACCTGTTCCGACAGAGAATGTGATTCTGGACCACTGTCAAGCAGTGGTGCACAACACATGGTCCAGTCTAGCCTCAGACACCGATGAACTGCTGTTTTCTCCTCCTCAATCCACACTCCGCACTAAGAAGCTGGTCCCTGACACTGGCTCCAGGGCTTCGACAGCGAACCCAAGCCTCACCCCTGATCTACATCTGACAGCTGGTGAAGCTGCACCTCCAGGCCAAACAACCATAACTGTTTTAAAAAGCTTTGTTTCTCAATATTGAGAGACATTCACAGTTTAGCATATATTCAATGATTATTAAAAATAACCATATTATTAAAATAAATATGATCAATTGAGTCCCTAAGCTAGCTCCAGTTGCTGAAGTCTTGTGCCTCTCCAGGTTTGCTCGGACAGTCAGTGAAGCCAGTCCCCAGGCTGAGCAGAAAAGAAAATCAGAAACTATCGGGATTCACTGATATTCAGATATTTCTCAGCCTTGAAAACATCCTGTAAACATTGTGGTGCTGCCGTGAATGTTCTGCCACCATTGGATACTGAGGGACTGGTCCCTGTGTAACAGCCTCTCAATCGTTTCTCTGATGCAGTGTTGAAATATTAATGATATTGATATATCGTAAGGGGGAAGTATTGAATTGCTGAATAGAATGAATGTTGATAACGACATTCCTAATTTTATTCACTGCATATATCACAAAATATACGCCATCATCCCCTCAGTATTAATCTACAAGCTTCAAAACCTGGGCCTCTGGACTTCCCCCTGCAACTGGATCCTCAACTTCCTCATCAGGAAACCACAGTCAGTGCAGATCAATAACATCTCCTCCTCACTGACAATCAACATTGGCCACCTCAAGGATGCGTGTTTAGCCCACTGCTCTACTCTCTCTACAGTCATAACTGTGTGGCTAGGCACAGCTCAAACACCATCTGGAAATTCGCCATGACACCACTGTTGGTGGCAGAATCTTAGATGGAGACGAGGAGGCATACAGGAGTGAGATAGATCGGCTGGTTGGATGGTGTTGCAATAACATCCTTGCACTCAATGTCAGCAACACCAAGGATTTGACTGTGGACTTCAGGAGGGGACAGCAATAGAAATGGTGAGCAGCTTCAAGTTCCTGGAGATCCTCTGGGCAACATCTCAGATCTATCCTGGGCCCAACACATTAATGCAGAGGGCTGTAGACTCAGCCAGCTCCATCACGGGCACAACACTTTCCCTTCCGCTATCAGTTTCTGAATGTGCCATGAACACTATCTCGTTATTCGTCGTTTGCACTATTTAGTTTTGTAACTTACTGTAATTTTTATGTCTTTCACTGTACTGCTGCCACAGAACAACAAATTTCACAACATATCTCAGTGATAATAAACCTGATTCTCAAGGCATGCCAGCGGCTATACTTCATTAGGCGTTTGAGGAGATTTGATATGTCCCCAAAGACGCTTGTAAATTTCCATAGGTGTACAGTGTAGAGCGTTCTGACTGGTTGCATCACAACATGGCATGGAGGCTCCAATACACAGGATTGAAAGAGGTTGCAGAGGGTTGTAGAATCAGCCAGTCCCCTCACGGGCAAAAATCTCCTGTCCACTGAGGCCATCTTCAAGAAGCAGTGGCTCAAAAGGTGGCATCCGTTACTAAGGACCCTCACCACCCGAGACATGCTGTCTTCTCGTTACTACCATCGGGGAGGAGGTACAGGAACCTGAAGACCCACACTCACAATTCAGGAACAGATTCCTCTCCTCCGTCATCAGATTTCTGAACGGACCATGAACCCATGAACACTACTTCGTTATTCATTTTTTACACTATTTATTTTACTTGGTAATTACAGTAATTTTATGTCTTTGCACGGTAATGCAGTTGCAAAAACAACAAATCTCACGACATACAACTCAGTGATAATAAATCTGATTCTGATATATGTTTAGGAAATAAAGAAACATGTTAAAATTAATGAGAATGAACATGTTTAAACAACTTAAAGATAAATTTAATATTAAAACTAACTGAAACACAAAAAATTAGAAAGCACATTTCAAATGAAGTACAAATCATGCACGTAAGAATTAATTAATTCATACAATTTGAACTAAAAACTGCAGCCCGATTACATCATGAACAGTGGTTGCGCTGAGACACCCAGCTGCCTGGGAACCACCCCTCTACTGCAAAGAATGGAACCACTGAAACTCTACCTGGTCTAATCTGGAGTGGGGTCAGCAGGTGGATCTGTAGTACTAGTGCTGGGAAACTCTGGGAAGCCCACACTCCACTGCCAGACTCCATGAGGATTTGGGCCATATCATGGTTTGAATGACTGTGGGGAGCACCTCTTGGGGAGTTTTTTTTTCAGTATCCACGCTAAGGGCCCTCTGAAGATATCTGAGTTGTCAGTCTGACCCTTCCCAACCATAACTGAACTCCGCTGTTGTAAACTCTGACCTACCGTTTAACCAGTCTGGGTTCTTCCCAGAGCAGCGACGAACTGGGACGACAATCTCAGGAATCTTCCGTCCACCAGAACTGAAATAACAATCAGAGAATCAGCTCCTGAACTGAGGGAGCTTCTTCAAAGTGAGAGTGAGAGCCATCAGAAACTGGGGCCGATTCTGTCTGCACTCTGTCCCCATTCAATATTTCCCCAATGTCATCTAATCGTTCTCTTATTCTCCATCCCGTCTTCCCTTTTTCTCTCCCTGTCACTCAGTATGTAGAATGTCTGAGTTTCCCTACTCCTGTTGTTCATCGCTGCCCCATTGTGGTAACTGATGATCTGGTCTTCCATCAATTCCCCCCTCCCACACCCCTCACTCTCCCTTCAGTGGATTTGAAGTAATTATTTCCTCACATTACCTGCTGAATCGGTAGCATCCTTCTTCCAGATCCTGTTATTGACCATTTGTTCTGGAACAATTTGTGCTCCTCCAAGGATGATCCAGGATGGTGTGATTTACACACAGATCACCGAGTGCGGAGTCTGTGACTGAGGGACAGGAAGATGATCAGTGTTAGTGCGATGTTCACCTGATATCACTCATTTTCTCACACGCCTGCCCAACTTCTACCATCCCTGAAACACAAGTAACATCAGTTTCACTCTCCAACCACAATGCAAACTCCAAAATAAATGCTGGAAACTTTGGCCCATCTCATATCCTGGCTCAGATGCAGAGATCGATCCGTTATAGAAAAGCTTGCATTCACGTGGCACCAACCAAGTCCTCTGGGTGTTAGGAGTGTGTCAGTGAACTGAACACGAACTGCTACTGTTGCTGTAATGCAGGAGGCCCTGTAATCAATGTCTGCTGAGCAGGTTCCCACAAACTGCACCCTGATGCCGGCCAACGTGTTGTCATGATGTTAGGGCCATGCTATTACTTCCCTCCCTGCCACTCCGCTGCACTTCTCCCCCCACCCGCTGTCCTCACCTCCTGCCATGCCCTACCCAAGCACTCCCTCCCACTGCCACTCCACCACATCGTCCCCCTCACCACTCACCCCCTATAGCTCTGTTATTTTTCTTTGTCTCTCCCATCACCCTACCTCACTCCCCTGTCTCTCCCATCACCCCACTTCACTCCCGTCTCTCCCATCACCCCACCTCACTCCCCTGTCTCTCCCATCACCCCACCTCACTCCCGTCTCTCCCATCACCCCACCTCACTCCCCTGTCTCTCCCATCACCCCACCTCACTCCCGTCTCTCCCATAACCCCACCTCACTCCCGTCTCTCCCATCACCCCACCTCACTCCCCTGTCTCTCCCATCACCCCACCTCACTCCCCTGTCTCTCCCATCACCCCAACTCACTTTCCTGTCTCTCCCATCACCCCAACTCACTCCCGTCTCTCCCATCACCCCACCTGTCTCTTCCATCACACCACCTCACTCCCGTCTCTCCCATCACCCCACCTGTCTCTCCCATCACACCACCTCACTCCCGTCTCTCCAATCAACCCACCTCACTTCTCTGTCTCTTCCATCACTCCACCTCATTCCCCTGTCTCTCAAGGTGCTTGGGTTCCCTCTCATGTCGCAAAGACTCGGTTGATTAATTAGTCGTTGTATGTTGCCCCTAGTGTACAGTTGAGTGGTAACATTTGGGAGCAATTGACAGAAATGTGGGGAGAATAAACTGGGATCTGTATAGGATTGGTAGCAATGGGTTGGTACATTCTCAGTGGGCCAAAAGGCCTCCCTGATAACAGAGTTAAATAGGAACAGACAACAAACAGGGCTGAACGTTGCCAGTGACCTCAACATCCTATGTCCAACCGAGGGACCAGACTGTCCAGTAAACTCAGAGAACAGCCTCTGCTTCAAACCCATTCTGAGCTTTCACACTGGTCATCATCCCCCTCCCCACTCCTCACCAAACAAAACAAGACTTGCATTCAGTTTTCTGGTCCAGATTTTGTGGTACAATGTCGGATGTTCCACAAGGAACAGCCAGCTTTTCCAGGTGTAGCTGTCAGACATATTTGGGATTTCAGATCAAATTTCCAGGCTCCAAGTAGTGATTCTCCATTGACCTCCTCTGGCTGGACATTGGGTATGCTTTAATTGCATTAAACTCTTCTTAACTCAGCTTCGCTTGAAGTTTTGATTGTTATACAAGGTTTCAATACCTGGAACATTCAGAAACATTGAAAATATCTGATTGCGATCGACTTAGCTGGGACGAGAAGGGACGGCTGGGCTCTGGCAGGGGGGTGAGAGAGTAGGGGGTTGCTGGGCCCAGAGGGGCTGTGAAGGATGGGTTACAGGAGGGAATGGGGGGGAGGGGAAAGCCGGGCTCCAGGGGAAATGAGAAGAAGAAGGAGGGGACCCTGGATTGGGAATGAAGGAAGGGATAGCTGGGCCCTGGGGAGAGGGAATGAATAAGAACCGGGGGAAGGAACAGATCAGACCCAGGGTGAGGACGTAACCATTCTGTCCCAGGGTGAGAGAAGTTTTCACTTGCATTGTAAGGATCTGTCCGCCCAAAGGGAAAGAAGCAATTCTGAGTAGAGGGGAAGATTGGTCTGCTTGGTGTTCAGGAGTCAGATGGTGGGGGGATGCTGTCACCCACCGGGTTCCCAGCCTGAAATGCCAACCCCCAGACAGTGGCCACATTTGGCCACGTTTGTGTTGGTTGTGCAGTTGAATATTGGATCAGGGCATGGTCAGTGCAGATGGTGGTTTCAACAAATGGGAGGATTGGGTGTCAGTACCAAGATATGGAGTGTGGGCAGGTGTTAGTCCATGTATTCCAGCTCAGACAGCTCACAAGTCAATGATAGCGTGTGTGGAAGGAGGGAATGGGGGGTATATGTCAGACCAGGAAGGTGAGGTTCAAACACCACAACTTGACTCAGACTGGGTGTGAGGGAGAACTGAGTGAGCTGATCACTGACTGCAGATTGGAAAACTCAGGCCACTCTGGGTGTTGACGACTCGGAAGTCCAAGGAGTTCACCCTCTTCACACACACACATTCACAGTATCACTGTGAAGAGCAACATTCCTGTGCAATACACACTATAAAAGCCAAGTGTTGGCTTCAGTTCATACGCAAAATAACAGGTGTAGTTTTTGATGCTGCTCTCTTGGGGCTTGAAGAAGGTGTCTCTATCCAGTTGAAACAAACTGTCCTGGTCACCTCCCCCTATCCCGTGCTGGGATGGGAAACTATAATGAGGTTTAAAAGCATTGTAAGATGTACCCGGTGTCACAGCACAAGGGAATGTGAACCTGGAATTACTGTAAAGCAGTGGTTCACAATCCACTGTCCGGTCTGACTTCCATCAGCGTTGAACTGCTACCCTCAACCTCCCCACCCCACACTCCCTGTAAGAGCATCTGGTCCCATTGTTCAGCTCTTGTTCGTCAGGCTCTGGGATCATAAGCTGGAAACACTAGCTCCGCCCTGGTATTTTGGCAGCAGCTGAAGCTTTTCTCAGTGAGCTTGGGTTGTGTTTGTGCAAACCTCCCAAAAATAATTGTAGTAAATTATTGTGAACATACCACGTAACCAGCCACAACTCCATGCAGAGCAACGAAAGAACGGAACCACAGCCTTAGGAATCTTCACGCAGCCATAACTGAAACAATGACCAGAGAGTCAGCCCCAGACTGAGGCAAAACCAGGAATGGTGGCCCATTACTTCCACACATTGTCCAATTTTGGTCTGAACACAGGAAACCTTTTTTTTTCTCTGACCTTTCCAAATTTCTGTAGAAATCTCTCTTTTCTTACAAGGAATAAGGGAGTTTCCTTTGCCCTGTCCACATTTTCTCTCCCACCATGGGTGTGATATTCTCAGTCTCTCTGCACTGCCTATTCCAACACATTTTATCCTCATTAATTCAACTAAATAACCGAAGGAAGCCATTCATCCCATCAGTTCCAGGCTGCCTCAATGAGGAGCGATTCTGTCAGCACTATTCCCTCACCTCTTAAAACCCTGAACTATTGCAACTTGTTCCCCCTCACATACCTGTCAAAGCCCTTTGATTCATTTGCATTTTCCCACGCCAGGTAATTTACAGGAGAAGTTAATCCACCAGTGCATCTTTGGGAGATGGGAGCACCCGGGGAAGAACATGCAAATTTCACACAGACAGCAGCTGGTCAGGACTGAGTTGGGATCCCAGGATAGATAAGCAGCAGCACTGGCTGCTACACATTTACATATTCTCCATTAGTGTCCTAATCTCTTTCTCCACACTTCACCTGCTAAATCTGTACCATCCTTCTGCAAGGTTTCCATCATCCATCCACCGGCCAGTGCACTGAGTTTCACAACAATCCGAGCTCCTCCAGGGCTGATGCAGGATGGTGTGGATTCAAATGGAGCTCCGATTACAGAGTCTGCAGCTGAGGGACAGAATGATGATTTATTTGAATATATTCACCTGTAATTCAGCCTTTGGTACGTCCACCCACACCACCGACCCCTGAGCAATAAGTACCTCAGATTTACTCTCCAGCCAGTAAGAATGTAACCCAAATAAACGTAGAAACAATTTCATCTCCAAGCTCGGTGTCAGTACTCCCTCCAATTGTATTCATAAACGGACAGGAGGAGACCATTGGGCCCATCTGGTGCATGCCAGCTCCTAGCGAAGCAATACAGTCAGTACCATTCCCCCTCTCGATGTTTCCCTTCAGTCCCACAACTTATTGTCTCTCACTCCTGCTGTTCAACCCACTTTTAATTCTTTTGCCATTTGTCTTTTATTGGAGGTAATTGTTAGTGGTCAATTAACCTACCAGCACACAAGTCTTTGAGATGTTGGAGGAAAGAAGAGAACCAGGGAGACACCATGGGGTCACATCCAAGTCCCCATGGATGTCCCCTGTGTGTTGACAGCTTGATCTGTCACGGAAAAACTTATATTCATACTGAAAAGTCAAAAATAAAACTGATGATCTCAGAAGTCTGGAATATAAATAGAAAGTGCCAGAAATACTCAGCAGGGCAGGCAGCATCTGTGAAAAGAAACAGAACATAAATGTCAGGATGAAGACACTTTATTCAAACAATATCATCCAAAACCTTTGAGAATACTGCAGTGCATTGATAAACTATTTCAGAAATGTGAAAATACAGTGATTAATTTCTGGAAAGCAATTCCCACAAACAATGAGATGTCAAGAAATCATGTTCAATTAACTAACTGAACAATGCAGGAGCTCTTCCAGTTTTCCTGCAGCATGGCCAGGGTCTTTAATAGAGCGCCCATCCTTATACACAATTGATTGGGTACAGCTCTGGAAATCAGCCTGTATTTTCAGTCTGGAACCTCTGATGTGCAGGCCATGGCTATAAACGAGGAACAGTGGTGTGGGAGTACTGAGGAGACTGACCTAGTCGCAGAAGAGAGATGGCCAAGAATGGATCTGTGTTCAGTAAAGGAGCTGACGACAGAAACATGCCTGGGGCAGGGAGAAACTCAGTGCTTTCATCAACTTTTAATTGCTAATAATTTAATTGAAGTAGTGAAGGAAATAAAGACAATGAACTGAGTCCACATTTAGATGTGGGCATGCCTAAGTGTTGGGAGAGGAAACTACCAAAGATTCCTAATTACAAGTGTTACGGACTCAGTGAAAGTCCCTTTAAGATAGAGAGTGTGTGTGTTTGTGTGTGTGGGGCGTGCTTACGTCAATAGAAGATGAAGGACGTAATGTCGTTGTTGAAGAAGTTAGAAGAAGGAGAGAGAGAGAGAGAGAGAAGGGAGAGAGACACCAGCCTGCTAGTTTTCTCTATCGATGGATGAGAAACAATAACTGTGTTTTCCACTGAAATCCATGTACGGAAGTTGGAAGTAATCCGGTGGAGTTCACTTTGTTGCTGACCTGTAGAAGGAAACAGGTATTTGTGTGTGGAGGACCTTGATTCGGATGCTTTTCGGGGTGAGGAAGTCACTACCGAGTAAACACTGAAGTGTCGTTTGGGTTCCATCGTGGAACATTTGGATTTCGTATGTACTCTCTCTATGTTTCTCTACGTCTATGTCTTATCTTCAGACAAGGTGGTTGTTTAAGAAGCCCTTGCTCATGTTTCACCTTATGGCTTGCGGAACTGAACTTTAAGAACCATTCCGGAACTGGGAGTTTTGGACTTTGCCACACACACACACGAAGAGTTTAGTTTTGGGGTTAACGTTAGAGGTTTAACATTTTTGAATTCTAACATACTAACATTTTTACTTTTATTTTACGTATTAATTACGTAGTAATTAATAAAATAGTTTTTAACACTGAATCATGCTCAGTGTGTTTCTTTTGTTGCTGGTTCGTGACACAAGATTCAGATGCGATGGGAGGTAAAAATGGGAGAGCTCAAGCCAGATTTACTGAAGGTGAAATATGAGGGGGACTGATGCGCGAGTGATGCCATGCCAGTTAAACTGGGAAACACAAAATGGACGGGCACATTGTCACATGCACGACAGGTTGTCCAACATCAGTAGAAGGTCAAAGAACAAAAGTGTTGGCAAATTTCTGAGCTGTGTAAAGATGGCCACGAAGTGATAATTGAGGAGTTCAACTACCCTGTCACGAACTGGGTTAGCACCAGAGGGAAGGATGGAGACGTAGAAGAGTTCCTGAATTGCATTATTTAATCAGTACATTTTCTGGACCGAGACTTGCAGATCGGCCTGAGCAAGTGGAAAAGATGGCAGGGACAGGGTGCACTGGGGACACTGAAAGGCCAACAGTTAATGTTCATGACTGGAGTAAGACAACAGAACGATTATCAAAACTCTATTGAAAACAACTACTTGCAAGTTATTTTGATTTTTTGGAAGGGGAGTTAGGGGGCCTATTTGTGGAGGACACAGTGAACTATCAGAATAATAATTGTTTCAATGTACAGAAATGGATTCTCCCAATCCAAGAGTCACACAGATGCAGATAAACATCCCACAGGGTGGGATAAAGCAAAAGTTGAGAGGTTCAGGACAACTGAAAACTGCAGAAATCCTGGAGAAGTGCACATGATTCAGGGATTAAATTACAACGCAAATCACAAAAGTACAAAACATGCCTGTAAAAACAAACATTTCAGACAAAATCGAGAACTGTGACTGCGATATTCAATGAATACACAGGAAAATGAAAATTGGAAGGGAAATGTTGGACAGAAGAAGAAGGCAGTCTCCAAGTAGAGGTGGAAGACCTGTATGATGTTCTGAATGAATGCTGGTCTTCACAGAAGAAGGCAACAATAAAATAAGTGAAATTAAGCTGATAAATGAGAAATAACTTTGATAAATAGAACTAAGAAAGTTACAGAATATTTAATTTGGATTATCACTAAGCCAACATGACACAGGGGAGATTGCCGAGAACCGGACAGAGATTTTTAAATTTTTGTTGGCCACAGATGAGGTGCCAGATAACCAAAGGACAGCAATTTTTGTACCATTATTCATGAAGGGCAGCAAACATAAGCCAGTTAATTGTAGTCCTTCAAGTTTAACACCTGTCTTAGTGAAGTTATTAAAAAAATAACTTCTGAGCAACAGGATGAATGCACACTTGGTAAGGTAGGTTGAAGCAAAGATAATCATAGTCGTTTTATTCTGGGGACATCTGCCTGACTAATTTCATTTTTTTTTAAAGAGGTAACAAAATGTATTGAGAAATTGGAAGTTATGTATTCTAAATGGACTTCGGTAAAGCTTTTGACCGCATAAGGTTTGGGCCCATCTGATCCAGAGAAAATTAGCAATCTGGATCCAAAATTGGCTTGGTAACAGGAGGGAGAAAGTGACGATGGAGGCGCTTCTCTGTAACTGGAATGTTATAACATCAGTATATCACAGGGATCAAGACTGGAACCTTGCTGTTTGTAAAGGACCAGAGGTTTAGAAAGGACCATTTTCACCCAGAGTGCGGTTAAAATCTGGAACACCCTGTCTGAGGGGATGGTGGAGGCAGGTGCTGTCATAATATTTAATAAGTATCTTGACAAGGACTTGGAAGCACCAAGGCAGAAAAGGCATCCAAAGCATGGACGCAGTCCCAGAAAACGTTCACCCGGTCTGTACCTGAATGGAGAGGATTTTCCTACCACGGGCGGCTAAAGAGGTTGTAACTGCAGGCCTTGGAGTCCAGAGGAAGGAGAAGTGATCTTTGGAAGCTACACCTACTGCGTTTTAGCACCTCCACCTACAATTGGATTCTGGACTTCCTCTCTAAAAGGGAATGGTCAGTTCGTATTGGAAATACCATCTCAAGTATAACCAGTCTAAGCACTGGAGCCCTCAACGGCTGCGTGCTCGGTCCACTGCTGTTCACTCTGCTGACCCATGACTGTTCTGCCAACTCAAGCTCCAACCATGTTATCAAGTTTGCTAATGATACAGCAGTGGTGGGCCTCATCAGCAGGAACAATTAAGCAGCTTACAGATAGGAGGTGGCGAGGCTGGTGGATTGGTCCTCAGTCAACAATCTCTCCTTGAACGTGGACAAAACAAGGGAGAAGATTTTGGATTTTAGAAAGGCTCAGGCTGACCACCTATCCCTGTGCATCAACGGTATCATTGTACAGAGAGTCAGTTGTTATAAGCTCTTGGAAACACATATAGCAGACGACCTGTCCTGGTCAACCAACATCTCCTCCCACAGCAGGAAGGCACAGCAGCGTCTCCACTTTTTACGGTGGCTGAAGAGAGCAAACCTTTCCCTCCCCCACCCTCACCACATTCTACAAGGGTACCATTAAGAGTGTCCTGTCCAGCTGCATCCCGGCCTGGTACGGTAACTGTAACAGCTCTGATGTAATTCTTTGCAGAGATTGAGAGTACAGTGGGAAAGATCCTTGGAGTACCTCTTCCCTCCATCCTGGATATTTACGACATAGATGACTCTTCTCATCCCTCTCATGACCTTTTTGACGTACTGCCGTCTGGCAAGTGGTACTGGAGCATCCTGGCTAGAACTACTAGACTGCACAACAGATTTGTTCCCCAGTCTTTCAGGCTCCTGGATACTCTGGAGAAAGTTTCAGACAATCACCGCATCAAAAGCCCTGGTTTGCACAACAGTGTATAAGAACTTTGACTTCAAGAACTGGAGGCATTTATAAGAGGCAAATCAACTTCTGAAAGATTGGGAAATTGAGGGCAATGAGAAACTAGCACAGAAGAGCAGTTGAAAGCTGGTAAAGATTGGCCATGCATTATGGTGGGGCAGCTGAGGTACCAGATGGCATAGTCCTGCCCCTAACTTGTATTCCTGTGAACCACACGGTCACAGTGAAAAATGAAGAAACTGTGCAGACAGTAACTGATGTCGGGATCAAACACACATCATTGTAACTGTGAGGCTGCAGCACTATTGGTCCTCAACACAGACAGTAACATTAGACCTACTTCCGCTGTTGTACACAGTGAGTAGTTGTAAATTACTCACTCAGGGAACACAGGGTCAGTGCTACAGGTGACAATAATAAACCAATACCAATACCCTTGTTTCACCAAGTGACATTCTGCAAAGGAAAGCAATGAATAAAAATCTGGGGCATGGGGAACCAGGGCAAAGTATAAACTCAGACATGATTGGCCGATCATAAGTATGTTCTATTGTGGATGAATGACATCACTCCTTCTCTGGATCCTCAAATGAGAAAGGTGAGATCACACACTCTCCCTCACAGACATCTAATAGACAAAGTTGGGATCTCAGTTGCTCCCTCACTGGGATCTTTCAGACAGAGGTGTGATATCCCTCTCTCCCTCACAGGGATACGACAGACTGAAGTGAGATCACCCTCCGTACATCACTGGGACACTACAGACAGAGGTGTAATATCTCTCTGCCTCACAGGAATCGAACTGATAGATGTGTTTTCACTCTCTCTCCCTCTTTGTCATCCATAAAGAAGAGATCTTCCTTTCCCCCTCACTGGGACCCCACAGAGGTGAGATATCCCTGTCCCCCTCACTGGGACTTCTACAAGCTGAGATGAGATCTCACTCCCTCCCCTTCACTGGAATCCTACAGAGAGGTAATATCTATTTCTCCCCCTCACTGTGACTCCACAGAAAGAAATGAGATCAACTTCTCTCCTATACAGGGATATAACTGACAGATGAGATCTCTCTCTCTCCCTCACTGGACATTACAGAACTGAGATCCTCACACTCACGGGACTCGACAGATAGGGGTGAGGCCCATCTCCTTCACATCCATTGTAAAGACCATTTTCTTGCTTTCATTTATTCTACTTTCTTCTTCAGTTTCCATCACCCCACAAACACCCCAGCCCACATGCAGACACATGCATGAATATCTTCTCTCTCTCTCTCTCTCTCACACACACACACACACACACACACACACACACACACACACACACACACACACACACACACACACACACACACACACACCGCTGAGTCAGTTAATTGAGACAAAATTCTGAGATCTACCAAGTGCCAGAGGTGTCTCCTTACACAAATTCCCAGGCGAGGTGTTGATGTGTGAGATGTAAGGAGACGGGACCACCTGCAACCTCCTCAGTCTCAGGGACAATCGGTTGTGAATGGTGTCAGGATCGGTGAAAGATCGTCATCTGCCTTCCACACTGGCTTCTTGAGTGAATGACACCAGAACTTCTTGGCAGCACAGCTGATGTATGATATGGAAAAACATGCAAAATAAACAAATCAGCATCTATTCTGGCCCTCTGCACTGAAGGGGCAATTGTTCCCTATGTGTGAACTTCCACTGACATTCACTACATCAATGGTGGGTCAGAATTTAGCAGAGGGCTACAATGATAATTGACATAGGTGTTAAGAATAAAAAGAGAAAATATAGATCCTGTAAAAATCCCTGTGAAATAACTAATGGCCAGTATTACACTCAGGGTTGTGTGTCCTGAAAGAGTTATGGACACAAGTGTAGCCACAAGAGGAATATCTGCCAGAGCACCAGTGGCTCTGCGTTCTGCACTGGGCTGTACATTGGAACAAGAATTGGACTGCTTTGAAGCTTTAGGCTGGCAGAGTGGAGCAGCTGGTACAGCTGCAGGCACGCAGTGCCACCCAGGTTCAATCCTGACCTCTGGTGCTGTCTGTGTGGAGTCTGCACGTTTTCTCTGACTGCTTTGGATTTCTTCGACGTGCTGTGGTTTCCTAAGACATCCAGGAGAATTGTTGGTTGGTAGGTTAATTGCCCAGTGCAAAGCGCCCTGAATGTGTAGGTGAGCGATAGAAATGGAAGGCATTGATGAGAATATGGGAAGAATTATAATGGCATTGGTGTAAATGGGTGGTTGATGTTTGGTGTGGATGTGTTGGGCCAAAGGGCCTATTCCATGCTGCACCTCTATTACTCTATATGGTAACTCTGTTACTTTGGAAAGGGGCATGATTGGTGAGGGAGCAGCCACAGGCTAAAGCATTGCCACATCGGTACTGGGTCAGTATTTGACAGTGAACTGTGTACGGGGTAAACGGAATGGACAAGGAAATTAGGGATAATGTTATCAATTCACAGATAAAGGCCATTCAATACCACTGGACCACATCAGTATATAGATCAGCACTGCTCAGGCAGAGGGTACGCGACGATAACACTGCCAAATTGAATTCAATGCAGGAAAATGTGAGGCCATGCACTTTGGTAAGATGAATAAAATTCAGAAACTGATCCAAATGGACAGCCAATGCACATGATGAGAGTGCACTGGGACTGCTGTATTCTTGTGCAAGGTTTCACAGAGAGACATACAACATTGAAACAGGCCTTTTGCCCCAGTGGGTTCACACCGAACATCCAGCAGTCAGCTACACCAATCCAATATTGATTCCATTATTTTATTCTTCCCACATTCTCATTAACTCCCCCAGAACCTACCACTCGCACATACACTAGGGGAAATATGCAGTGGCCGATAAACTTGCCAACCTGCACATCTTCAGGATGTGGGAGGAAACGCGAGTACCCAGAGGATACCCACTGGTCACAGCGAGAACATGCAAACTCCACACAAACAGCATTCAACGTCAATATTAAAACCCGATTCCTGGTGCAGTGAGACAGCAGTTCTGCCAGCTGCACCGTTTTTGGTACAGCAAGTACTTCGGACAACAAACTGTAGAGCAGTATTTATTTTAATAGAGTTGGAGTTTAGAAAAGAAGAACTGTGCAGAATGGTGCCAAACCTGGAACCTCACGTGTATTTTAGGTTCCCTGAAAGTCACGGAGTCATACAGCACATCAGCAAACCCTTCAGCCCACCACGTCCATGCTGATCATAAAGCAGCCATCGAGACTGATTCCATTTCTAGCACTGGATCTGCAGCCTTCTACCCCTTCACGATTCAAGTGTTTGTTTAGAAATTTTCAAAATCTGAGACATTATTTAAGAAAGAATATACTGATATTGAGGCAGTCCGGAAGGCTAATTCCTGGGAGGAGTGGGTTGCCTTACATAAAACGGCTAAAACTTTTAATCTGCATTCTTTGGAATTTAGAAAAAAAAGGTTAATCTTTTGAAATATAAAGGTGCCATGGCAGCAGATGTGAGATGTTTCCACGTGGGAGATACTTGAATGATGTGACATAGTTACAAGATAAAGGGATGGTCATTTAAAACCGAGGTACGTTAGAAATTCTTCTTGCAGAGTGCGGTGAATTGCTGGAACTCTCTAATCTAAAGTATTGTGGAGGTTAGATCACAGAGATTATTTAAATAACAAGTAAATAAGTGGAGCTGGCACAGAAGAGGAATTTATCACAAAATCACAAGACAAAGGAGCAGAAGTATGCCATTCGGCCCATAGTGTCTGCTCCATGAGCTAAACTAAACTATTCCTATCTAGCCCCAATTTCCAGCCTTATCCCCGTATCCCTTGATACCTTGACTAATTAGATACCTATTAACCTCCTACTTAAATGCTCCCAATGATTGGGCCTTCACAGCTGTACGTGGCAAAGAATTCCATAATTTCACTACCCTCTGGCTAAAAAAAGTCTGTTTCTGTTTTAAACCGGTACCCTCTAATTCTGAGATTGTGCTCTCTAGTCCTGGACTCACCCACCGGAGAAACAGCTTAACCACATCTACTCCTTTCAATATTCTAAATGTTTCTATGAGGTCCCCTCTCAATCTTCTGTACTCCCGTGAGTACAGACCAAGAGTCAACAAATGCTCATCATAAGTAAGCCCTTTCATTCGGGGAATCATCCTTGTAAATCTTTTCTGAACCCTCTCCAACATCAGTATATCCTCCTTAAGATAAGGGGCCCAAAACTGCACACAGTACTCCAAGTGAGGCCTCACCAGTACTCCATAGAGTCTCATCAACACTTCCTTACTTTTATACATTATTCCTCTCGAAATGAATGCCAACATCGCATTCACTTTCTTTATCGCCGATCCGACCTGGTGGTTAACCTTTAGGGTATCCTACGGGAGTACCCCCATATGCCTTTCTACTTCTGTACTTTGAATTTTCTCCCCATCTAGATAATAATCTGCCCATTTATATTTTTTCCAAAGTGCACAATTGCACATTTCTCAACAGAGAATAACATCTGCCATTTCTTTGCCCATGAGCCTAAACTACCTCAGGCTTTCTGCAAACTTCCTGTTTCTTCAATACTCCCTACTCCTCCAGCTATCTTGGTGTCTTCTGCAAGTTTAGCCACAAAACCATTTACTCCATAATCCAAATCATTACTGTACAAAGTAAAAAGAAGCGGCCCCAACACCGACCCCTGCGGAACACCACTAGTAACCGATAGCGAATCAGAACAGGATCCCTTTATTGCCACTCTTTGCTTTCTGCCTACCAGCCAATGCTCCACCCATTCTACTATCCTACTTGTAATTCCATGAGCTCTCATTTTATTAATCAGCCTCTTGTGCGGCACCCTGTCAAAGGCCTTTTGAAAGTCTAAATACACAACATCTACCACCTCTCCCTTATCCACCCTACCTAAAAACTCCAATAGGTTGGTGAGGCAGGATCTTTTCTTCATGAAACCATGCTGGCTTGGACCTAACTTATCTTGCACCTCTAGGTATTCCATAATCTGATCCTTGAGGATCGATTCCAATAACTTTGTTACCACCGATGTCAGACCAAAGGGTCTGTAATTTCCTTCATGCTGCCTCCCACCTTTCCTCTGCAGCGGAACTACATTTGCAAACTTCCAGTCCTTTGGAACCATGCCGGAGTCTATTGAGTCCTGGTAAATTATCACCAATGCCTCCACAATCTTAAAAGCCACCTCCTTCAGAACCCGGGGGTGCACTTCATCCGGTCCGGGAGACTTAGCTGTCTTTAGTCCATTTAGCTTCCCTAGCACCTCCTCTCTAGTAATCTTAACTGAACTCAGTTCTATCTCCTGAGACCCCTGACTATCAGGTATATTGCTGATGTCCTCCACAGTGAAGACCGATGTAAAGTACTCATTTAGTTCCTCTGCCATCTTTTTGTTATCCATTATAATATCTTCCACACCGTTTTCAGTTGTCTCTCTTTTACTCTTTATATATTTAAAAAAAACTCTTAGTATCTTCTTGAATTTTATCTGCCAACTTCCTTTGATAATTCATCTTTTCTTTCCTATTGACCTCCTTAGTTTCTTTCTGTAAGTTTTTAAAAGTTTCCCAGTCTTCTGTTTTCCCACTAATTTTTGCTTTCTTGTATTCCCTCCTTTTTGCTTTTATTTTCGCCTTCACCTCTCTCGTTATCCACATTTGTGCCATTTTTCCAATCATAATCTTCTTTTTCATCGAATATATTTACCCTGCATTTTTCTAGCTTACTCTTCCAATCCATTTGGGCCAGTTCCTCTCTCATGCCACTGTAATTTCCTTTGTTCCACTGAAATATTGACACATCTGATATCACCTTCTCCCTTTCAAATTTGGAACTGAACTCAATCATATTGTGATCACTATTTCCTAATGGTTCCTTTACTTTTAGTTCCGTAATCACCTCAGGTTAGTTACACAGCACCCAATCCAAAATAGCCGATCCCTTGGTGGACTCATCAACAAGTTACTCCAAAACGTCGTCCCGTAGACACTCCGCAAACTCGCTCTCCTGAGATCCAGTACCTTCCTGGCTTTCCTAATCCACCTTCATGTTAAAATCCTCCATAATTATCTTGACGTTGTCTCTCTGACCCGCTTTTCCTATTTCTAGCTGTAACTGATAGTCCACATGCCGGCTGCTGTTCGGGGGCCTATATATAACTGCTATTATTGTCCTTTTACCCTTGCTATTTCTTAGCTTCACCCATAAGGATTCTACTTCCTCTGACCCTATGTCCTTCCTCTCTATTGATTTTAAATAATACTAACCATCAGGGTGATACCACCCCCTCTGCCGACCCGTATATCTTTCCAATACACTGTGTACCCCTGGACATTCAGTTCCCAATCATATCTGTCATTAAACCATGACTCTGTGTTTTCCATAAGGTCATTTTTTTAAAATTTTTAAGTGTGCCACTAGGTCATCCACTTCATTTCTAATGCTACGTGCATTTAAATATTGTACCAATTTCGCTGTATTTCTATTGTTCAGAAAATTATCCTGTCTTTTCACCTGTCTGTCCTTCTTACCATCTTCACTGCACATTGTCTTGTACTTATTCCTATATACCTCTTCCTCTATCTTAACATACTGGATTCCTTCCCATGCCAAATTAGTTTAAACCCTACCCAACAGTTATATTAAACATTCCCACCAGGATATTGGATCCCTTGGAGTACCAGTGTAACCCATCTTTTATGAATAGGACATACCTCTCTCAATAAAGGTCCCAATGATCCAAGAAATTGATGCCCTGCACCCTGCACCAGTTACTCAGCCACACATTCATCTGCCAGATCCTGCTATTCTTACTTTCATTAGCACGTGGCACAGGTAGTAATCCTGAGATTACTGCCCTGGAGGTCCTGCTTCTCAACCTTCTTCCCAGCTCCTTGCAATCTTCCTTCAGGACCTCCTCTCTTTTTGTACCAATATCATTGGTACCTACATGTACCAAGACTTCTGGCTGATCACCCTCTCCCCTCAGAATATCCCCTCAGACATCACGTACCCTGGCACCAGGAAGGCAACACACCCTCCGGGTATGTTGTCGGGTTCGCAGAATCTCTTATCTGTTCCCCTCACTATAGAATCCCCAATAACCACTTCAATTCTCCTTGCCCGCTGGACCACAGCGTCAGGCACGGTGTCAAAGTCCCGTTGGCAGTGGTCTTCCTCTGTTGGATCATCCTCTCCAACATAATCTAAAATGAGATACCGATTTTTGAGGGGAGGGGGGCCACCACGGAGGTACTCTCTACAAATTATTTCTAGCTTCTGTCTATCTCCTCCTCACTCTACCTAATCAGCCGTAGGTCATCGAGCTGCAGCTCCAGGTCCCCGACATGATCCCTGAGGAGCCGCATTTCAATGCACTTTGCGCAGATGTAGTCATCACCGAGGCAGGTAGTATCCCAGAGTACCCACATCTGGCAGTTTAAGCATAAAACTAATCCCAGATGCATACTGTTATGACACTGTCTAATGTTGCTAAAATAAATAAATACGTAATCAATATTACGTAGTAACTGATATTTGCTCTATAAATCTCGCTTCTTACCCATTCTCGCCTCTGCCCGTTGAGCCAAAGCCTACTCACTCTGCTCCCTCTCGCTCCACCACGCGCTCCTAACACTGCCCGCTGGATATGGCTGTCTTCTTTTTAAACTGCTCGTGTGCAACCCGCTTGCATCATGCGCCTGCGCCGTTGAACACCAATTTTTCTGATTAGAGAGAGGAAAAAACACTTAGCTGCTCCGAAGTCCGTTGTCTGCCGAAACGACCCGAAATGAATATTGAAGCCTGGGTCCAATCAGCAACAATCGGATTTAACAAAGGGGAAGGCATGAGGGGCTGGGTGGTCCACTTTTGCTCTCATTTTGTTCTCCTGTTTCAATGGTGGGATGAAGTTGGGAGGTAATACCACAACAAGTGTTTTCATGCCCAATGCTGATAGATTTAAATTCAAGAGGATAAAGGTGACAGTGGTTGAGAACAGTGGTTGGAGTAAGACGAGAGGAAATATGAATCATCTTCCAATACCAGCTTTCGCTTTCACCTCAGCCTAGAATGCATCTGTTGCTCAATAATACCCTGTGGCTTTTCACCAGTGTTTGCCTCTGATTCTGGCATGGAGAGTGCATTATTCTCAGTATGACAGATTCCTTTGACAAACACAATTAAGAATGGGGCAGAATTAGGCAGTCGTCATTACACATAGGAGTTTTAGTTAGACATCAGGTGTGGAGAACATTCATGGCACATACCCCATACAAGACCAGAACAGTTCAGCATTGGCAACATGGTGTGTCCACTTCAAAGGGCAAGGATTTCATACTGAATTAATCGGACCTGATCAGACAGAAGAAGCTCATTCAATCTAACCATATCCAGATGATACCACCCACAGCTCTTCATCCAACCCATTGCATTAACTTTCTACTCCATTCTCCTCTATTTACCCTGCCTTCTTCTGAATAGATGTTATTTGGAAGTTAGATGAAATGTATCAACAGTATAATTTGGATTCCAATGTACATGGAGAGGCAAGACCACAGAGGGGATTGAAAACTAGGGTAAGAATAGGAACAGAGGTGATGGATAAATGAAATGGTGCAAACTGGGAAACAGGAGTATCACACCTGTTCCATTAAACGGTAATAGATACACACTTCCGATGTTTCTCAGGGTTTCTCTCTCACGTTTCTCACTCCTTCTCCACCAAGACTTTATTTCTTTGTATTTTCACCCTCCCCACCACTTTAACTTCTGTATCCCGTCTTTCCATGTGTCCACTCACTTTGCATCTCTGACTTTGATTAGATGTTACCTGTGCGCCGAAAATCAAAAGTAGTGTGTTTTTTAGTCTGTCAGCTTCCTGTAGCAGACAGGGCAACAGAACATGGATGAATTGGCCAGGGGAGTGTTTCTACTTGAACTTGAAAGACAAAACACGATCCCTGCATTACTTAGAAATTAATGCATCGAACCGGGTCATGCCCAGATGAACGACCTGCATCTGTCCTCTGTGATTCTAGCAGTTGAATCCCAGGACAGATTAGCAATGATCATATTGAATGACAGAGGAGGCTTGAATGGGCAACTGTCCAACTCCTGCTCTTATTTTGCTGTGCTCTTTTGTAATGTGGTGTGGTCTTGGGAGTAAATCAAGGAGGATTAAATTCCAGAAAATAAATAGGGCAGGGGTCATAGCAGAGATATCTCAGAGGAGAGCAAGGCCTGCGGAAATATACACATCCACTCAGTCCCAGCTCCCTCTCTTACCTCAGCCTTGCTTGAATATGTTACTCAATGTTCCCCTGTGACTTTCTCCAGATGGTATCTCAGCCTCTGACATGGAGAGTCCATTTTTCGCAGTCTGTGAGCTTCCTTCACAAACACAACTTAAGTAAGGGCACCATTGGGCAGTGGGCTCTACATCCTTGAACTTTAATGGAAAGTAGGTGCTGTCAAACATCCTGGGGCATACCCCATACAAGACCAGAAAACAGAACACCTTTGTCAATGCAATGCATCTTCTAGGACTGTAATTGGCAAGAAAGTTATAATGAATTAAACCGAACTGGCAACACAGGGAGTTCATTCAAACCAACAGTACCCAACTTTCATTTCAGAATGACAGCAGTTTCTCCCAGCCTCTTCAACTGACAGCAGCACATGGATTTTCCAACCCTGTCCCCACATGGAATAGATGCTGAGAGAAGTTAAAGGAATTATCTCCACAGTACAAATACCTCCAACACCGTCACTGTGTCAGAGTTGGTCACTTGGCTGTATGGAACTATGGTATCATTGTGGACAGAGTGAGAGAGAGAGGTGAACTGTAAGCAGGATAAATCCCTCCCACATCAGCACTGTGACAGTGATATTTTGTGGATCTGTCATGGACATAAATGACCAGAAATTAAATTTTCGGAGGTTAATTACATCCAGGTGTTAGTAGTCAACACTGGTCTCTCTGCTGCACAACTATAAATGGCAGGCATATGAAACAACTAACTTGGATGAAAACATAGATGGATGTGCTAGTTTATTTGCAGATGACACAAAGATTCAGGGCGTTGTGGTTATTGTCCAAGATTTCCAGAAAATACAGTGGAATATTGATCAGTTGCAGATATGGGCAGAGAAATGGCAGGTGGAGCATAATTCAGGGTAGTGAGAAGTGTTGCACTTTGGGTGATCAGCTGTAAAGAGGAAATACACAGTTAATGCAGGATCTTTAGAGTGTCGGTCTACAAGAGATGCTGGTGTTCAATTCCACAGCTCTATGAAAGTATGCATGCAAGTTAATATGGTGGCAAAGAATGCGCATGGCACACTTGCTTTTCTTATTCAAGGCAGTGAGTTCACGAATCAGAAAGTTATGTTTCAGCTTTTCAAAACTCTGGTTCGGTTGCATCTGCAGTAGATTGCCAGTACTTTTTACCCAGGTTTGAAATGTCTAATACTAGAGGGCCTGAATTGAAGGTGAGAGGGATAAAGTACAAACGAGAAGGAAGGGGCAAGCTTTTTTTACACAGAGAGTGGTAGGTGACTTGAATCCATTGCCAAGGGTGGTGGTGGAGACATTTACGAGGTTCTTAGATAAACACATGAATATACAGATAGTGGAGGGATATGGAGAGATTCGTGTCATTAGACATAATTCGCATAATTAGTTCAGCACAACATTGTGGGCTGATAGGCCTGATCCTATGCTGTACTGTTCTATATTCTATGAGGCATTCATGACTAAGACCCTCATAGAAGGAATGAGTTAATAAGACCGGGTAAAAGGGAGTATCATGTTAGTTCCCTCAAATTTCATGGATGCTCTGTTTCCTCACATTCTCTCTCTCTCTCCACCACCACCGACCTCTCCCTCATCATTTTCTCCCTGCCCCATTCCACTCACACCACCTGTTTCTATGTACATCTCTTGACCACTTTGTCTGCCTGTCTCTCTCATTGTCTGTCCACCTACTCTGGCTCTTTCTTTGTCTTTTTTTTTCTCTCACAATTCCACAATCCTACCCTTGTTTTACATTTCGATTTGTTGCACAGTTTGCATCTGTAAAACTGGACCATGTTTACCTGTGCTCCTGAAATGGAAGAGCCTTGTTCTCATTGAGCTTCCATTGCAAACATGATAACAGAACAGGGCAGAGTTGACCGTTGGTGCCTTCTATGAGAAATGCAATGGTTAGAGAAGCAAAAGTGAATTATTGGTAAAATACTCCACAGAAACAGGTCAGTCCCTCCAACAGTTCACACTGCCATGGAATCTCTCTCCGCCTTACTCTTCCCACTGCACAGCCCCACGGCACCAATTCCTCTTGTCCCCATTTGTTCCTCATTTTGCATATGACCTTTCAACAAATGGTACTTGCTCTCCTTATATGAATATTCCTTTGTTTTCAGTCTGTGTGTTCCCTGTTAGAAACAGGATTGACAGAAAAAAAAAACAGAATTAACTTGCAGTGTGCTACTGTGTACGGCCCACAGATGTAAGAATGAATTACATTGAATTTGGTGCACAGAAAGAGGCTATTCAGCCTAACACCACAAACTGCCATGGAACATGCTGTCTCTATATTGGAACCCCTCACCCCACGCCTCGACCACTGTTGTTTCGTTATTTTCATCTGTTGCACAATTTGCATCCGTGACCTTTCACAGCCTACCTGCCGTGAAAAGTCCTTTATTCTCATTTCTCCTGTTTCCTGTCAGCAGGATATCAGAACAGGGCAGAGATAACCCTTGGAGTTCTTCTGTTAGAATTGTAAGGCCCACAGATACTATAGTGAATAATATAGAAGTTACTGCACTGGAACATATCATTCAGCTCCGTGACAGATTATGTACCCCACATGAACCTCCTGCAATGTGGCAGCGCTTGGAACCCAGTTGTCTGGTGGAAAAAAGAACATTACAAGATAATTATTCGTGTTCTAAAAGTGTGGCAGCATTGAACATTTGTCCGTGTGCTTAGAATGATGATGTGCTGACAGCACATGAAACCTTGGCAGCAGAAATCTCAACTGCTATTGTTAGAGCCATTGATTTGAGATTTTCAAAAGAACAGAATTTGAACAAGTGGCATACTTTGGAGACTTAAAATGGTGGTAAGGATTGAAAATACAGGAGAACCAAGGCCATGAAAGGGATTGGGAACCTGGATAAGAATATCTTTATTATGATCAGCAGAGAGCTGACGGGTGAATTAGGTGGGGAAAACGCGGAACAGGGATCATGATATTCACTTCCTCAAACAGCTAGGGATAATATGTCTGCTTCTGTCCTTCTCTTTCGCCATCTCTCGATCTGTCTCTTCCTCATCACATTCTCATCCCTATTTCACCAACACCTGGCTTGCTTACATGTGTCCATCTGATGCTCAGGTTCCTTCTGTGACTTTTCACCAATGTTACTGGCACCCCTAATTTGGAAGTTACCTCGTACTCACGTTCATAGAATCATAGAACAGTACAGCACAATAGAGTACCTTCGGCCCACAATGTTGTGCCAACTTTAAACAGCGTCTAACGCTATCTAACCCCTTCCTCCCACATATCTCTCGATTTTAAATTCCTCCACATGCTTATCCAGCAATCACTTGAATTTGACCAATGTACCTGCCTCAACCACAACCCCAGGCAGCGCAATCCATGCACTAACCACTCTCTGGATAATAAACCTTCCTCTGATATCTCCCTTGAACTTCCCACCCATTACTACAAAGCCCATGCCCTCTTGTATTGAACATTGGTGCCCTGGGAAAGTGTTGGTTGTCTACCATATCTATTCCTCTTAATATTTTCTACTCTTTATGAGCTTACTATTACAAACAGTACATCAGAACAGGGGATAATTGCACACAGGCACGGGAAGCAGCAGCAGCAGGAAGAGAGCGGAGACCTGACCCACCGAGCTTTTGTTTCTTTACCTATTTTTCTTGGGGTTGTTAACCATGAAAAGGAAGTGGTGTCTTGTGGAGTGGCTATCGTTGGAGTGGTCCAGAGTTATCGTGGTAGTTTAAAGGCTTTGATTCAAGGGGCGTCGAAGAAAAGGCTGAGGCAATTAACAGGGAAGGGGGGTAAGTTTGTCCTTTTAGTATTGTTGCTTTGGTCTTAGATTCCTTTAATATAGTGTAGGCAGGATGGAAAATACAGCAATGGAATGCTCCTCCTGTAGGATGTGGGAATTCGGTGAGATTGATAGTCTCTCTGATGACTTTACCTGCGGGAAGTGCAGCCAACTTTAGTTACTGGAAGACTGGATTAAGGATCTAGAGCTGGAGTTGGAAGAACTGAAGAGCATCAGGGAGGCTGTGTGAATATAGATAGGACTTTTGAGCATGTGGTTACAACCAGAGGGCAGAATTCAGAAAGTGGATGGGTGCGCACTGAGAGAGGTAAGGGGAGTAAGAAGACAGTGCAGGGTCCCCCTGTGCCCATTCCTCTCAGCAACAAGTATACCCCTTTGGTTACTGATGAGAGGTCTGACCTATCTGAGTAAGGCAGTAGCAGCCAGGGCAGCAGCACTGTGGTCAGCTCTGAGGCTCAGAAGGGAAAGGAGAATTCAGGTTGAGCGATTGTCATGGGGAACCTGATATTCTGGGGACAGACAGTAGATTCTGCGGCTGCTGAAGAGACGCCAGGATGGTATGTTGCCTTCTGGGTGCGAGGGTCCTGAATGTCTCGGAATGCAGAATATTCTTAAGGGGTAGGGTGAGCAGCCAGAGATTGTGGTGCATATTGGTACCAATGATATAGGCAAGAGAGGAGTAGAGGTCCTGTGAAATCAGTACAGGGAATTAGGAAAGAGCAGGAACTTGAAGGCAGTAATATCCAGATTACTTCCCGTGCCACGAGCTCGTGAAGGTAAGAACAGGCTGAGGAGATGGGGCAGAGGGCAGGGTTTCAAGTTCTTCGATCATTGGAACCTTTTCTGGGGAAGCGGTAACCTGTGAAAGAGGGATGGTTTGCACCCGAACTGTAGGGGAACCAATATCTTGGCAGGGAGGTTTATTGATGCTACTGGAAAGATCTAAACCAGTTTCACAGGGGGGTAGGAAACAAAAATGCAGTCTAGTATGCGAGGGAATGGGCAGGAGGGCTGATGTTAGGGATTTAGTTTCAGGCAGAGCCCTGATAACAGATGTGATGAGACGAATGGTTTGAAGTGCTTGTACTTTAATGGTCAGCGTATTATGGGCAAGAATGATGAACTTAGAGAATGGATCGGTATATTGAACTATGAAGTTTTGGCCATTACAGAGACTTGGTTGAGGGAGGGACAGGACAATAGATGTACCAGGGTTTTGAAGTTTTAGGAAGAAAAGAGAGGGGGTAAAAGAGGGGAAGGAGTTGCAATGTTAATTAGAGATAATATAGCAGTTGCACTCCAGGAAGACATAATGGAGGGATCGGATACAGAAAACATATGGGCAGAACGCAGAACTAGAAGGATGGAATCCCTCTCTTGGGGGTGTACTAGATATCTCGCTATAGCAATGGGGACATTCAGAAACAAATATGCAAACATATTAGGTAAAGGTGTAAAAATTACAGGGTTGTGGTCACGGGAGACTTCAACTTCCTTGATATAAATTGGGACCTTTTAAGTGCAAGGGGATTATATGGGGAAGAATTTGTTAGGTGCATCCAGGAGGGGTTCCTAAAGCAGTATGCTGATGGTACAACAAGTGGAAAGGCTATTCTGGACCTGATGTTGGGTATGAGTCTACCAGGTGACTCACCAATCAGTCAGTGAGCAATTGGGGAACAGTGACCACAACTTATTAACTTTCAGGTTAGCTGGAGATAAGGACGGGTATGGGGTTAGCAGGTGGGTTTTAAATTGGAGCTGGGCTAATTATGAAGGCATAATGCAGGAAATAGGTAAGCTGGGAAAACCTTCTTGCTGGCAAGTCCACATAAAACATGTGAAAAGTGTTGAAGGATCAAATACACAGAGGATGGGATAGTTATGTCCCATTTAGAAGGAAGGACATGAATGAGAAAACAAGGAAACCTTGGATGTCCAGAGAAGTAATCAGTAATCAACGTAGTCAAGAAGAAAAAAATACAAGTATGTAGAGCTTCAGAAGTTATGATTGGACAGAGCACATGAGCACTGTAGAAAAGTCAGAAATGAACTCAGGAAAGGAAATAGGAAAGTCAGGAGAGGCCATGCAAAGTCCTTAGCAAATTGGATTAAGGAGAATCCAAAGGCAGTCTATGCCAACGTCATTAATAAGAGGATAACGAGGGAAAGGGTAGGACCACTTAAGCATAAAGTAAGAGATCTATATTTGGATGTGGGTGAGGTTCTGAGTGAGTGTTTCTCTTCAGTATTTAGGAAAGGGACAAGCAGGATGCAGAAATTATAACTGAGGACGGAAACATGTTAGGGCTTTTAGAGGTCAAGGAGGAGGTAGTGTTAGATCTCCCAAAGTGTATTAAGGTGGATAAGTCCTGGGGCCCGATGGGATATATCCCAGGTTACTGAGGGAGGCGAGAAAGGAAATTGTGGTGGCCTTAACCGGTTTCTTTGTGTCCTCTTTGACCACGGGTGAGGTCCCGGATGACTGGCGAGTGGCTAAAGTTGTTCCTCTATTTAAGAAAGGAACATGTGAAAATCCAGGGATTCTCATGTCAGTTGCAGGGAAATTGCTGGAGAAAATGCTTAGAGATTGGATATACAAGCATCTGGAATCCAATGGCTTGATTAGGGAAACCCAGCATGGCTTTGTGTGGGGAAAGTCCTCTCTTATTATCCTGGCTGAGTTTTTTGACAGGGTGACGAGAGAGACTGATGAAGGTAGAGCTGTGGATGTCACCTATATGGACTTCAGAAAGGCACTTGACAAGGTCTGCATCATCGGTTTATCAGTAAAGTTCGGATGCATGGGTTCAGTGGAGAATTGGCTGTATGGATACAGAACTGGCTTGCCTGTAGAAAACAAAGGGTGGTGGTTGAAGGGACTTATTCGGGCTGGATGCCTGTGAGTTGTGGTTTTCCATAGGGATCTGTGCTTGGACCTCTGCTGTTTGTGATGCACAAAAATGACCTGGATGAGTATGTTGATGGGTGGGTTAGTAAGCTTGCAGATGATAACAAGATTGCTAGAGTTGTGAATATGGTAGAAGACTGGCGATGAATGCAGTGTGCTATAGATCAGCTGCAGATGTGGCAGAGAAATGGCAGATGGAGGCAGTACGTTCTTTACTGCAATATCCTTAACAGTGTTAAGGAGTAGAGAGACTTTGAGGTCCAAATCCATGACTGAATGAAAGTGGCTGTACAGGTAGTCCGGGTGGCTAAGAAGGCTTATGGAAAGCTTGCATTTATTAATTAGGGTATTGAGTACAAGTGTCAAGAAGTTATGATGCATCTCAAATAAACACTGGTTAGGCCATATTTAGAGTATTGCATGCAATTATGGTCATCTCACCGTCGGAAGGATGTTGAGGCATGACAGAGGGTGCAGAAACAGTTTACTGGGATGCTGCCTGGATTAGAGGTCATGAGTTATTAGGAGAGACTGGACAAACTTAGCTATTTTCTCTGCAGCGGTGGCGGCTGAAGGGTGATCTGTTGGAAGTGCATAACATTATGAGGGACATAGATTGGGTAAAAGTATTGCTTGTCCACCCTTTATTGAATGATCCGATATCAGACAGTAGGCATTTAAGGTGAGAGGGGTTAGGTTATGAACAGACATGAAGGGTACGTTTTTTACAGAGAGAGTTGTGGATGCCTGGAATGCGTTACCTGATAGGATGGTGAAGGAAAATTCATTGGGGGCTTTTAAGAGGGGCATAGGTAGGCAGATGAATGAGAGGAAAATAGAGGGATGTTGACATTCTGTAAGTAGGAGGGAATAGCTATGTCGGCACAACATTGTGGGCCGAAGGGCCTGTTCTGGCTGTACTGTTCTATTTTCTATGTTAAATGAAGAGTGGATTGTTTTTATTTGAACTGCAATGACCACAAAATGGAGATCAAAACATTGATGTTTGTGTACAGAAACGGGCCATTCAGCCCAACAGCACTGTGACAGATTTTATGTTAAACACCAATTTTCTGCAAGGTGGGAGGACTGGAAAAGGAACATCCATGGGATTATGCATTTCATGGTAAAAATATTTAGCTTTTCATGTTACTGACTGTGACCCAGAACTGCAGTGAGCAGACAGCACAGTGGCCTTGTAAGCAGAAGCCACAAATGCCAGTCGAGAATTTGAAAAAATATGGATTATTGGGAGGGCACAATCAGATGAACTCAGACATCTCAGAGGTTTCAATTAATGGAGTGGACTGTAGATATACGGAAGAGCAAGACCAAAGAGTGAACTGAGTCTAAAGATATTGAGTCTGTTACCTCAAGGTACCATGGATTTTCTCTGTCTCTTCCCAACAGCACTTCCCACTAAATATTGCATAATTTGTGTGCAAATATGTATCTTGTCTGGTATTTTTATCCAAATGAAAATAATGACTTACTCTTATAATGCAAAGCACACTTCACAAACATGATATAAGGAATGAGCCAGGATTGATCAGAGGATTAAGTGTATTAGATGTTCAATGAAAATGGGAGTGAGAAAGAATTATTTGGAACTTAAAACATAGCAGTACCCATTTCAGGCCACAATAACAGCCACACTACGATGCAAATGGATCCTTGACTTTCTTATCCTAAGATAGCACAGTCAGTGCAGATCAGTAATAACATCTTGTCTTCACTGACAATCAACATAGGCACACCTCAAGGATGCATGGTTGGCTCACTACTCTACTTACTGGCCTGTGTATCCATGATCTATAATGGACAGAGAGGGTGAGAGAGGGACCATCCACAGGATAACTTCCTCCCACGCCAGCAGAGTGTCAGTGTTGGACACTGAACTCTGTACACTGCAATGATAACAGCAGTTAATGATGCAAAAGGATAAATCCCAGTTAGAGAACTACTGGAAAAATATTTAGCTCTGAATGTACATATGGGAAATGGTATGGGCAAGGACATTGCAGAGAAATTTTAATCAACGATTAGAACAGAGGAGCATGATGTTCAGCATCGACTGATCCATGAAAGCATATTTATCACCTAGATTCAGACAGCATGAAGAGGCAAGACCAGTTCTGAAAGAAAATGCACATTAGAATTTTTGCAAGCGGGATGGGGTTTAGAAGTACTGTTAGAATTGTCCAGGTGATAGTAAGGATGCACCTGGAATAGCGTACATAGATTTGGACCCATTATGTCAGAAACCATTCTCTCATTGAAGGCAGTCCAGAAGAAATTCACTTGGGTAATTCCTGGGATGAGAGGGTTGTCCTGACATGAGTGACTAAGAAGTAATATCTGTATTCTTTGAAATAGTGGCAAAGTCATAAACAAGGGGACATTATTTCAAGATAAGATGGTGATTAAATAAACCTGAGAATTTTTTGCTCCATATTGTGGTGAATCTCTGGAATTCTCCACCCCAGAGGATTGCTGAAGTCAGAACACTGGAGATGATCGAAGGGGAAGTCGATCAAGATTCCAAAGAATGGGGAATTCATTTGTTCAAGTACAAGAGAGTCCACTATGTAATAGCCCATGGGATGCAAACCAAATAGGAACCAGAATCAGCTCGGTAACAGCAGAAATAGGGAAATATTGGAGGGTTTCTTTTCTGCTAGGAGGTCTGTGACTAGTGGTGTACTGTGGGGAAAATAGGTTCTGAGTCCATTATTGTTTGTCATATGTATTAACGATTCAGATGACAATGTTGTGACCGTGGACAATAAGTTTGTGGATGACACTACAGTTTGTAGCGTAGTGGACATTGAAGATAGTTATTCAAGTTTACCAGGGGATATAAACCAACTTGGGAAAAGGGCCAGAGAATGGCAAATGGAATTTACCTCAGACAATGGTGAGATGTTTCACTTTGGGAGGTTAAACCAAGGCAGGGCTTGCAAATTAAATGGTGGGGCCCGAGAAAGTGATGTAGAACATAGGAACCAAGGGGTACAGGTACGTAGCTCCCTGAAAGTGGAAATACAGGTGGAAAGTATGGTGAAACAAAGTTTGTTGTACTCGCCTTCATCAGCCAGAACATTTGAGTATTAGAGTTAGGACATCATATTACAGCTGTACAAGATGTTGGTGCGACCACACTTGGAATACTGTGTGCAGTTCTCATTTTCTGCATACAGGAAGGATGTCATTTATCGGGACTGCAGAGCTTAAGCTTCAAGGATAGACTGGATAGGCCACGATTTATTTCCTGGAGGGGAGAATGCTGAGACGTGATCTCATAGAGGATGATAAAATCATGAGGGGTTCAGATAAGGTGAATGGTCAGTCTTTTTTGCAAGGCATGCCAGTCCAAAATGAGACGGCATATATTTAAGCTGAGAGGGGATGGTTTAAAAGGGACCTGGTAGGGAACGTTTTCAGACAGAGAGCAGTGGGTATATGGAATGAGCAACCAGACCAAGTGGTAAAGGCAGGTACGATGACAACGTTAAAAAGACATTCACACATGTACATGGGATAGGAAAGTTTTAGAGGAATATTGGCCAAATGCGGGGAAATGCGACTTGCTCATGCATATAACTTGGTTGGATGAGTTGGTCTGAAGGGCCGGTGTTGCATAACTTTAACAATACAGAGGACAGTTACAGTATTCCACGCCTGAGGGTGATAGGGGATTACTCTCACAACAGTTCAGAAGTATCCAAATAAGCACTTGAATCAGCAAAGTAGAGAAGGCTGCCGACCATGTGCTGGTTAATGGGAGCAGTGCAGATGGGTATCTGATGGTTCACATGGACAGTGTGGGGTGAAGGCCCTGCAGCTCTACTCTCAGACTCTTTCTCTCAGTGACTCCATTCAATGGGAGAGCAGGCTTGAAGTGCAGGTGATCTACACCTGCTCCTTTTTTGCTGTGTTTTTGTGTGAACTGAAGGAGTGGTCTCCGCAGTCATTGATGGAGGAGTCTAATTCACAATGATAAATCGAGCAGCTGTGAGGCAGCAGAACTATGTCATTGGGGAATAAGGCCAGAGGAAATGCACACACACTCTCAGTCCCAGCTCTCTCTCCTTTCTCAACCTTGCTTTCACCTGAAGCTTCAGGTTTTCCTGCAACCTTTCTCCACATGTTTTCTCAGCCTCTGACATGGAGAGCTCATTATTTTCACTCAGTGAGCTTCCTGTAAAAAAAAAACACATTATTCAGAGGCACAATCGTGCGGGGGGGGGGGGGGGGGGGGGGGTCTGCCTACTGTATTTAATTGACAGCAGGTTTAAAGAACATCCTGGGTCATACGCGATACAAGACCAGAAAGCAGACACATTTGGCAACCATCCTGCAGAACTTTTATTGGCAAAAAAATGGTCGTTAAACTGAACTGGTCATCCAGCAACAGCCCATTCAACTATCATCAATGTCACAATTTCTTTCCACCTCTCTTCACTTTAAGCCGGCACACTAAGCTTCTATACCAGTTCCTACATGTTATGAGCCTCACTTTGAAGAGATGCAGACGGATGTTAGGTGAGACGTTTCTCAAGAAAATATCCCTCCTCCGTGAGGACAGAGTCTGTGTTGCACAGAAAGCTGTGTATACTGGGTCTTTAATGAACAGAGAGGATTGTGAAGTAGATTCCACATTACAATTCTTTCCTGCGTCTGTTTTGGACATTGGTCTCTGTGCTATATTGGCAGACAGCATTTGGGAGGCCCTGGCAGCTGAATGTGGATATTCCAATTGTGAAGCCACTAAATATGTGGATAATTGTGTGGTCAGAATGAGAGGGATTCAAACATCCAAAAACCAAAAGTAATGGAGGGGATTGAAGAGACAAGAAGTGTTCCAGACCCTTAAACCAGGATGAAAATTTTATGACTGAGGTCGACATAGAGATGATGGGTGAATGAGATGGCACAAATTGGGAACAGGGAGTATTGTACCTGTTCCCTCAATCAGTAATGGATGCATCATTTTCATAGTCTCACTCTCTCTGCATTTTCTACCACCTCCCATCACATCACTGTATTCATTCCACCAACAACTCCCATGTTTTCATGTTCAATCTGTTGATCAGTTTCTGTTTGCCTCTCACTTCCTGTCCATTTGGGCTCTCTCTTTTTCTGTTATTTACTATCTCCCTCTCCCCCTCCTGCTCATTCCTCTTCTGTTCCATTTTCATATGTTACTCAGTTTCCAACTGTGGCATTTCACCAGTTACTTGTGCCGATAAAATTGAAGTTATCATGTTCTCATCCAGCTTCCTGTCACAAACGTGATCACAGAATATAGCAGAATTGCCCAGCGTTTCTATTCCATCTGCAATGTCCAGAATCACAAGGGGAAATTATGAGAGGATATTGCAGTAAAATGCCATTCAGTCCAACAGCTCAAACTGCAATGGAATCTCTCTGCCTCTCTCCCTTGCTCACCCAGCTGCATTGAGCCAACCTCCCACCCCCCCCCCCCCCCACCCTGCCTTGCTTCCAGGAACTGCTCGGTTTGCATCTGTAACCTTTACCAAATATTACGTGCACCCATGATATGAAAAGTCCTTTGTTCTCAGTGTCTGTGTTTCCTGTTGAAAACAGGATGACAGAACAGAGCATAATTTACCTGGGGAGGGTGCTATTAACATTCTAATGACTGCAGAAGCAAGTGTGAGCTGCATAGAATTGGATTCACATAAAAGTGTAATTCAACTCAGCAGCTCAAACTGCCCTTGAAACCCCCTGCCTTTGCCTGCCTGTTCATTTCTCTCAGCACCACCCCCCCTTCCTGAACTCCTCTGTCCCACTAGTTGCTCAATTTGCATCCAAGACCTTTTATCTGCACGTGAAAAGTCATTTGTTCTCAGTTCTCATGTGTCTCGTTTACAGAACAGGGCAGAGTTAACCCGTGGGGTGCTCTATTAGAATTGTCATGGTTGCAAAAACAACAATGCATAATATAGAAATCACTGCACAGCAGCATGTTACTCAGCTCATGACAAATTTCATACTCCACACCAGACCCTATAATGTGGCACTGCTATGCACTCAGCTGTGTTGTGGAACTATAGAGAACATTGATGACTGGAAAAGGAATATCCAAACTGTCATTACAAAGACACTGAAATGTGTCAGTACTTAATGTTGGTCCCAGTGCTTTGGAACCATAACAGGTAGACAACACATGGGGCCTTAGCAACTAAAAACACAACTACCATGTGGGAGCCATTGGGTTTAGGTTTTCCAAAAGAAAATAATTTGAGAGCCTCACATACCTTGGAGAATTAAAAAAAAGGAGAGGATTACAAAGATAGGGAGAGTCAAGACCATGAAGGGGACTGAATTTCAGGATGATAATATCATAATTGAGATCAACACAGAGATGATGGGGATACAAGACTTGGTGCTAACTTGGAAATAAGGATTATTACATTTATTTCCTCAAACTGCCATGTTTGAGGAAACTGTCTGTTTGTATTCCTCAGTATTTCTCTCTTTCACAACTCCATGTTATTTTTTTCCTGCCAATCATCTACCCCTCCCCATTCCACCAACCCTCTTTTTTTAATGTATTTATTTCTCAGTTTACATGTGTGAACTTTCGCCAGTGTTAGCTGCGGCCCTGATACGGAGTATTTCCTGATGTCACTTTGATAACTTGCTAACACAAACAACAGTATAGAACCGGGCAGAATTTGTCAGTGAAGTGTTTCTATTTGAACTGCAGTGCCCTATAATTACATGTTGCTAATTTAAAAGTGTTTGAACAGAAACTTGTTATTCAGCTTAACAGCAACATGACATATTTATACTTACAAAAACCCTCTGAAACATGGCAGTGCTGGGCACTCGGCGGTATGGTGGCACTATCATGAATTTGAGAAGGTTGGAAAGGAGCATCCATGGGATCATTCATTTTATACTAATTAGATGTCAGCTTTGTATGTTGATGTTGGTGCTGCAAACCTGTAATAAGCAGACAGTACAGAGGCCTTGGCAGCTGATGGCACATTGTCCTGTTGTCGAGGCCTTACTTTTGTGTTATTTTGGAAGGCCAAGATTTCAGATTATTCAAAGGCTTCAAATGAATGAGTGGATCACAAAGATAGAGAGGAGCAAAAACCACAGAGGTTACTGAAACAGTGACACTTTGTCTTATCCCTCTCGGTGCCAAGGATTTTCTCAAACTCTTTTCCCAGCAGCGCCTGTTCCGCAAATAGTCTCACTTTGTCTTGTATTTGTTTTTGGTTATGTTGCTTTGTGCTACCAAATATACATCTTTTCTGGTATGTGTGTCCGAAATGAAAAAGATCCAGTATTCTTGTTATACATACAGGCTGCATCTCAGAAACATGGCATCAGAAATGGGCTGAGATTGATCTGGAGCGAGTCTGCTGGATCTTCAATGAAAAAAGGAGCAAGAAAGAACTTTAAACAGATGAATGTCCAATTCAGACCACAATCACAGCCATACCATGTACCTATCACTTCCTGTTGCAATCACTATTCCTGTTCAAATCAGCATTTTGTCAGTGTTGGCTATTGGATTGTATATTGAGGAGCTACAATGGACAGAAAAGGCAAGAGAAGGACAGTTCACAGGATACATGCCACCAAATCAGCACCATGGCAATGTTGGACGCTGGGCTGTGTATGCTGCAAATATGATAGTTAGCCCTTTGAAGATTAAACCCCTGGCAGGGCAACACTGGTCAAATCTTGGCAGTAAACTGTGTACATGGGAACTGGAATGGCGGATGAAGTAATTTTTCACCTTTGCTCACACAGCGTGATATAGCAAGAGAAGTTAGGAAAGAAAATATCATACTGACATCTTTGTGAGGGTGTGGGGGGGTTGGTTAGAATTTAAAAGTGTTGTTGCAATTTTGCAGGGTGTTATTGAGGATGCACCTGGAAAGCTACTTGCAGGGATACACTTATAAAGAATACTTGAAATGTCTGGATGAGATTCACATGCCCAATTCCTGGGACAGAGGGTTATGCTGACATGAGGTACTACAAAAATTTAGATCTGTATTCTTTGAAAGAGTGGTAGAATCACAAACAAGGAAACACGATTAGATGATGTTCATTTAAACCCAAGAATTTCTTGCTGTGTGGTGTGGTAAAACTCTGTCCCCACCTCACTGGGTCATTCTGGATACTTCATAAGAGGTTTTTAAAGAGGAAGGAGATCAAGTTTTGAAAGGTTGGGGAAGTAAGAGATATGTGGATTTGGCACAGGACAGTCCACAAGTGCCATTGGGATGCAAAGCAAATTGGGTCTGAAACTGGCTTGGCAATAGGAGACGAGAGGTAAACATTGATAGTAGCTTTTGTGAATGAAAGACTGCTATCAGTGGTGTACCACTGGTATACTACGGGGACACATACTCTTTGTTAATGAAGGAGGCACGATGAGTAATTTTGCAGGTGGCACAAAAATTGATGATGTTGTGGACATTGATGATAGGCTCAGGATACAGAGAGATATTGATCAGCTGGTAAATTGGGCAGATGAACAGAAGATGGAACTTAATCCTGAAAAATGCCTAGAGATATAGATTGGGAGTTCATGTACGGACAGGTCACACACAATTAATGGAAAACTAGGAAGTACTGAGAAATCGGGGACCATAGAGTACATGTGCAAGTATCAGTGAATGTGGAAGCTCAGGTAAACAGGGTGGTGAATGGTAGAGGGGATGCTGGCCTTTATTAGACAGGGCACAGAACATAAAGGCAAGGAGTTATTTTATAGCATTACAAAATACAACAAAAACACATTGAGGTGCGGAGGAAGAGGTTGTGCTAGAAAATGGTTCTCAGTGTAATTTTGATGCAATGTGTTGGTGGCATGAAGGAGGGGTAGACAAGCAGGAAGTATTACAAGCTTGGACATGTATTCTGTGTTGCGAGAAAATTGTGATGAAGTTGGCAGAGGGATGGGTTGCAGCCGATGAAGAGAAGAGGACATGGCTCCTCTCCTACTCCCTGACAGATCCATGTTTGAATGAAGTGGCGCAGAAGGTGAAGAAAGGGGGCTGGGGCAGGGGAGAGGACAGGAAGGTTGAGACAGGGACCATTCACAGGATTAATCCCTTCCATAGGAGCACTGAGCCAATGTTGGGAACTCTGCTGTGTTCACAGGAACTACAATGGACAGAGAGGATTAGAATGTAAAATTTAACAGAATAAAGATCGATCAATCCCTCCCATGTTGAACACTGAGCTGTGAGAGTGTTGGGGAGAATATCCATGACAAAAATGCTTCCATCATTTGTTGCAGTTGGGTGCTGATCCTCATTTTACTCCAGAAATTCTTCCAGTCCCTTTACTGGACCTGCATTGGTGGTAAACATTCACCCAGGGAGTCTCACACTGTTCCCATCCATGAGGAGTGGTGCGCAACGGGGAAAACAATGTGCCACCATTGAAGTAGCAAACTCTTCCCTGAGTGATTTAAGGGAGCTTATTATGTGAACCCATGCCATGTAATGATGTGCGCAGTCAGAGCAACGTAGCCTTTGAGAAGGATGTGGATGCTAAGCTGGAGAGTAAGGGATTTGATGCAGAAGATTTCACAGTAGTTAATGTGTTCACGTGAACTGAAGAATAATTATCATGCGGAAGGCAGGGAGTTGGACTGTATGGGTCTTCTTCAGACTGGAACTGCATCATGCGTGCAGTGATGCAAGTATCAGTTCTTGGTCCTTAAATACAGGCAACTGCGGTGGGGGTGGAAGAGAGTAAGGAGGTTGCATCCCTATAAATAGAGATAATGTTCCTATCACAATTTTCCATAATGCTAAACCATATCATCTGCGAATGCTGCAGGAAACACAAATAAGTAAATAAATGTTGTGCTCATTTATTTTCCACATACATCCATGACAGTGAACTTTGCTCCACATCTCAAGTTTTAGGGTAGTGATTTGTGAATCCTGCAGGGTGAATTTCCTTTGCCCAAATGCTTGTCAAGCAGGGGTCACCAACTACAGGGATGACGTGGAGGAGGGTTTTACAGGTTTACTGATGACAAGATAGGAGGTGGGAGGGCACATTGCAAAGAGCATATTTGAACTCAGATACAGAGAGTGTGGGTGAAAACTTGTCACATGGAGTTCAATGAAGAAACATGTGAGGCAAGAAGAATCAAATGGGAGAGAGACTGCAAGTGAGTGGAGTGCACAGTTATCGAGATTCTGGTGCATAACGCTGATGGCACATTGGCAATTATTACAAGGTGGTTGAATGTTAGAAATACACTGGGCAAAGTCGCACCTATAATATGAGGTATTCTTACTTAAGGGATAATATATTCACATTGACTGGAGCCCAGAATAGAATAATTCATTTTCTGTGTTCTTTCGTAAAGAGGAGGAGTTGTCTTGGCAGTTATTCATGTAGGACAATAAATAGGGCAGGAGGGTGCAGCAGAGATATCTCAGAGAAGAGTGAGACCTAAGGAAATACAAACACCCACTCTGTCCCAGCTCCCTCAATTACTTCAACCTTGCCTGAAGATGTTGCTCAATGTTCCCCTGTGACTTTCTCCAGATGGTATCCCAGCCTCTGACATGGGGAGTCCATTATTCTTAGTCTATGAGCTTCCTATAACAAACACAACATAAGTAAGTGACACCATTGGGCAGTGGGCTGTGCCTCGTGGAACTTAAATGGACAGCAGGTGCTGTCAAACATCCTGGAGCATACCCCATACAAGAGCAGAAAACAGAACACCTTTGGCAGTGTGTCTGATAGGACTACAATTGGCAAGTTATTGATAACAAATATTACAGGACTGGCCACACAGTCCATTCAAACCAACAGTACCCAGCCTGCTCTTCAGAATGACACCAGCTTCTCCCAGCCTCTTCAACTGGTCACAGCACATTCATCATCCAAACCCGAAATCACAGGTGTTTATCCAGCCTCCCTTTGAATAGATACTGAGAGAAGTTAGATGAAGTATATCCACAGGATAAATCCCTCCAACACAGTGTCAATGTTGGTCACTTAACTGTATGAAATGTATGGAACTATGGAATCATTATGGACAGAGTGAGAGAGGAGATGGGGAACTGTCCACAAGATAACTTCTTCCAACACCAGCACTGTGTCAGTGATGGTTCCTGGATCTGTACTGGACATCAATGATGAGAAGTAAACTTCCAGAGGATAATTACTTCCATGTTATCCGTCAACACTGGTCTCTCTGCTCCACAGTTATAAATGGCAGACAGCAAATGGAACCATAAGAAATGAACGACTTGGATGAAAACATGAGGGTGGCATGGTAGCGCAGCAGTTAGTGTGAAGCTATTACAGCACCAGCGATCGGGGTTCGATTCCCGTCGCTGTCTGTCAGGAGTTTGTACGTTCTTCCGTGTCTGCGTGGGTTTCCGACGGGTGATATGGTTTCCTCCCACATTCTAAAGACGTACGGATATGTTAATTTGGGGTTTAAAATGGGCGGCGCGGACTCGTTGGTCCGGAAGGGCCTGTTACCACGCCGTATATAAAATTTAATTTATAAAAAATAACTTAATAACTGGAAGCGCTAGTAAGTTTGAAGATGACAGAAAGATTCTGCGCGTTGTGGTTATTGTAAAAGACTGACAAAGAATACAGCGTTATAAAGATCAGTTGCAGGTATGGGCAGAGAAAAGGCAGATGAAGCTTAATTCAGGCAAGTGTGAAGTGTTTGGGTGATCAAATGTAAAGGGAAAATACGCAGCTAATGGCAGGACCCCAGTGTTGATGTACAAAAGGATCTTGGGGCCCAAGTCCACAACTCCTTAAAAGTAGCCATGAAAGATGATAGGATGGTAATGGATGTGTTTAGAACTCTTGCCTTTATTATTCAAGGCAGTAATTTCAATTATCAGGAAGTTCTGTTGCAACTTTATCAATCTCCAGTTACACTGAACCTGGAGGATTGCATTCAATGTTGGCTGCTATATTACAGCAAGGATGCGGAGACTTTGGAGAGGGTGCAGTAGACGTTTACCAGCATGCTGCCTGGATTTGAGCGTAGGTACTGTAAGGAGAGGTTGGGCATTGAAGGGTTGTTTTATCTGGAGCAACGGACTGTGAGGGGAGTCCTGATAGAAGTTTATAAAATTATGAGAGGCATAGGTAGATTAGATAGTCGGTACTCTTTTCTCCCAGGATTGAAATATCTGATACGAGGGGGGCATGTGTTAAAGGCGAGAGGAGGAAAGTTCAAAGATGTGTGGGGCAAGTTTTCTTTTTACAGAGAGTGGTGGGTGCCTGGAATCCACTGCCGGAGGTGGTAGTGGAGGCATACATGATATAGACTTTTGAAAGGTTGTGGGTTAGGCACAAGAGTATGCCGAGAGTGGTGGGACACAGATCATGTGCAGGCTGAAGACATTAGTGTAATTCGACATTGTTAGCCTGATTAGTTCAGCACAATGTTGTGGTCTGATGAGCCTGTTCCAGTGTTCTACTGATTCTGTGTTATATGAGACATTCATGACTGAGAATACAGAATATGATGACACAAAATGGAAAACAAGGAGAATTGTGTTAATTCCCTCAAATTGTCATGGATGCAGTATTTTTTCCACAGTCTTTCTGTCTCTGTCCACCACTACCCTCTCTCTCTTCATTTTATCCATCTTTAACATCACTGCCCCATTTCACTCACATCTCCCCTGCATTTATGTTCATTGGTTGAACATATTGTTTGCCTGTCTCTCTCATACTCTCACTCCCTACTCTGTCCCTTCCTTTGATAATTTTTCTCTCCCCTTCCAATTCCACAATCCTCTCCTTGTATTGCATTTCAATTTGTTGCTCAATTTGCATCTGTAATATTTGACCATGTTTACCTGTGCCCCTGAAACGGAAGTTACCTTGCCCACAACAAGCATTAGAACAAATCAGGGCAGGGTTGACCAGCGGTGAATTTTATGAGAAAGGCAATTTTCAGAGAAGCGAGAATGAATTATTGATGAAATATTACACAGAAGCAGGTCAGTCCCTCCAATAGTTCAAAAAGCCATGGAAACTCTCTCTGCCTTTCTTTTCCCACTCCCAGTCCCACGATACTAATTCCTTTTGTTTCCATTAGTTGTTCGTTTTACATGTGAGTTCTTATCAAATGTTACCTGCACTGCTGCTATGAAGAGTTCTTTTTCTCAGTCTGTGTCTTTCCTGTTATAAATGGGATTAACAGAAAAAAACAGAATTAACTTTCAGTGTCTAATAATTAGATTTGCCATCGCAGCAGATGGAAGAGTGAATTACATCACATGTGGTTCACAGAAACAGGCCATTCTGCTTCACGCCTCAAACTGTCATGGAAACACTGTCTCTGCCCTGCTTCTCTCGCCTAAATCCACTGATCACTCCTGATTACTTATTTCCATATGTTTCTCAATTTGCATTTGAGACTTTTCACCAAAGGTGACCTGCCAACCTGCCGAAAGATGTCCTTTGTTCTCTTTTCTCCTGTTTCCTCTTGGCAGGATGTCAGCACAGGGCAGAGTTATCCCTTGGCGTGGTTCTATTAGAATTGCAATGGCCGCAGAAACAAGAATAAATAATATAGAAGTTACTGCACTGGAACATATCGTTCATCTCCATGACAGATTTTGTACCCCCCATGAACCTCCTACAATGTGGCAATTTTAGGTACCCAGCTGACTGGTGGAACCATAGTGTACAGATAGAGTTGGAAAAGGAACATTACAAGATAATTCCTTATGTAATAAAAGTGTGCCAGCGATGAACATTGGTCCGTATGTTCAGGGTGATAACGGGCAAACAAAACAAAGGGCCTTGGCAGCAGAAGGCTCAGCTGCCATTTCTAGAGCTAGTAATTTGAGATTTATTGAAAGAGCAGAATTTGCGAAAATTGCTTACCTTGGAGACTTAGAAATTATGGAAAGGATTGCAAAGACATGGAGAATTACGACTATTAAAAGGATTGAAAACCTGGATGATAATATCATTATTGAGATCAGTGGGAAACTGATGGGTGAATGAGACGGTGCCAGGGATACTATGTTTCTCTCCTTCTCTTGCTCTGCCTCATCCCCATCCCAACAACACCTGCCTTCCTTCTTAATGTCCATCTGTTGCTCAGTTTGCAGCTGTGGCCTTCTACCAATGTCACCTGCACCCCTAATATGGAAGGTGCCTCGTGCTCAATTTGTGAACTTACTGTTACCAACAGGATGGTAGAACAGGATGGAAATGAAAAGTGGACTGTGTTTAATTGAATTGCTATGACCACAAAAAGGACAGTAAATTATTTGTGTCTCAGTACAGAAATAGTCCATTCACCTCAACAACTCTGTGACCAATTTTAAATTAACGCCAACCACCTGCAATATGTTAGAACAGGACACTCAGCTGTGTGGTGGAACTATATTGAACAGGGAGAACTGGAAAGGGAACATCCACAGGATCATTCATTTCATGGTAAAAATTGTCAGATTTCCACGTTGGTGTATGTGCTCCAGAACTGTAATGAGCAGAGAGCAGAGCGAGCTTGTCAGATGAAGGCAGAAGTCCCAGCAGAGAAGTTAGTAAATTTGTGGATTTGTAGGAGGGCACAATTAGATGAGCTAAGACATCTCAGAGTTTTCAAGTAATAGAGTGGACTGAAGAGATATGGAGGAGCAAGACCAAAGATTGTAGCAGTTATCATAACGCTCCATTTGCGCCAGCAACCCTGGTTCAATACTGGCCACTGTCCGTAAGGAGTTTGTAGGTTCTCCCCTTGTCTACATGAGTTTCCTCTGGTTGCTCCTTTATCCTCCCACATTCCAAAACTACATACTTGGAAATTGTGGGCATGCTGTGTTGTCGCCGGAAGCATGGCGACACTTGTGGGCTTCCCCCTGGACACTTCAAGCAAAAAATGCATTTCACTGTGTGTTTCAATGTACATGTGACTAATAAAGATATCTTATCTTATAAAATATATTGAGTTTGTTACTTCAAGGTGTCATGGATTTTCTCTGACTCTTCCCAGCGGCACCTCCCACAAGTAATCTCCTTGAATCTACACTTTTTGTGAATGTTTGCCTCTTGTCTGGTATTTGTGTCGAAACAAATATAACAACTTACTCTTGTAATGCAAGGTGCATCTCACGAATGGGCCAGGATTAATCAGAAGAGTGACTCTGCTGGCTATTCAATGGACATAGGAGTGAAACATAATTATTTGGAACTTAAAGCACAATAATATCAATTTGAGGCCACATTCACAGCCATACAACGTGCTCATCTCTGCCTGCTGTAATCACGCTTCCTTTCCAAATTAGCAGGGTCATTGATGAATATTGGGCTGTATATCCAGGAACCATAATGGACATAGGGGGTGAGTGAGGGGCCATTAATAGGATAAATTCCTCCCACACCAGCTGTGTGAACATGTTGGACACTGGGCTTTGTGTGCTGCAATGATAACAGCAGTTGATGATGTAAAAGGAGAAACCCTGGTTACGAAACTGCTGGAACAATATTTGGCACTAAATTATGTATATTGGAAGTGGAATGGACAAGGAAGATATAGAGAAATTTTAATCCACCATTACAACACAGAAGGATGTTCAGCATCGATTGACCCATCGCAGAATATTTATCCCCTCAAACTCACATGGCATGAAGGGACAAGAGCAGTTAGCACATAAAATCGTGCATTGCCATTTTTGCAAGCGGGATGGGGTTTAGAAATACTGATAGAATTGTCCAGGTGATAGTAAAGACAAGCCTAAAATACTATACACAGGTTTGGACCCCTGTTGCCAGAAACCATTCCCTCACTGAAGGCAATCCAGAAAAGATTCACTTGGATAAATCCAGAGATAAGAGGTTTGTCCTGACATGAGTGACTAAAAAGAGTAATATATTTATTCTTTGAAATAGTGGCAGAGTCATACACGCGGGGACATGGTTTCAAGATAAGATGGGGATTAACCAATCCTAAGAATTTCTTGCTCCGGAATGTGGTGAATCTCTGGAATTTTCCACCCAGAGGATTGCTGAGGTTCGAAGACTGGGCATGTTGAAAAAGGAAGTAGATCACTTTTTTAAGATTGGGGAATTCAGAGATATATGAATCTGGCACAAGGGAGTCCACAATGTAATAGCTCATGGGATGTAAAGCAAATTGGATCCAAAATCAGCTCGCTAATAGTAGACAGAGGGCAACAGTGAAGGGTTGCTTTTGTGACTGGAGGCCTGTGACTAGTGGTGGACTTGGGGGGAGGGTGGAATTGGTGCTGGGTCCACTGTTCCTTTTCATCTATATTAATGATTTGAATGACAAAGTTGTTAAAGTGGTTGATAAATTTATGGATGACTGTATTTGGTGGTGTAGTGGACAGTGAAGATGGTTATTTAAGTTTACCAGGGGATCTAAACTATCTTGGGAAGTGGGCCAGAGAAGGGAAAATGGACGTGAACTCAGACAAGGGTGAGGTGTTTCACTTCTCAAATCCTGCCTTGGTTTAACTTACCAAAGTAAATGGTGGGGCTCTGGTAAGTGTTGTAGAACAGAGGGACCTCGGGATACAGGTACATAGTTCCCTGAAAGTGTAAATGCAGGTGGACAGGATGGTGAACACGATGTCTGGTAAACGTGCCTTCATCGGTCATGTAATTGTGTACAAGAGTTAGGACGTCATGTTGCAGCCGTACAAGATGTTGGTGTGACTGCACTTGGAATGCTGTGTGCAGTTCTCGTTGTCTGCATATTGGAAGGATGTCATTAATCGGGACTGTAGGGCTTGAGCCATAAAGATAGACTGGATAGGCTGCGATTATCCACTTTGAGAGCAGGTACAGGAAGGCGGATTATTTTCTGAATGGTGTGGGGTTAGGTAAGGTGGAAATACAAAGGGATCTAGGAGTCCTTGTTCATCAGTCACTGAAATTGCATGAGCAAGTGCAGCAGGCAGTGATGAAGGCTAATGGAATGTTGGCCTGTATTACAAGGGGAATTGATTACAAAAGCAAAGCGATTATTTTGCATTTGTACAGGGCCCTGGTGAGATCACTCCTGGAGTATTGTGTACAGTTTTGGTCTCCAGGGTTAAGGAAGGATATCCTGGCTATAGAGGGCGTGCAGCGTAGGTTTACGAGGTTAATTCCGGGGATGTCGGGACTGTCTTATGCTGAGAGGTTGGAGATACTGGGATTGTACACGCTGGAATTGAGAAGATTGAGAGGGGATCTGACTGAAAGATACAGGATTATTAAGGGACTGGACAGTATAGAGACAGGAAATATGTTCCAGATGTTGGGGAAGTCCAGGACCAGGGGGCATGAATTAAGAATAAGGGCTAGACCATTTAGGACAGAGGGGAGGAAAAACTTCTTCTCCCAGAGGGTTGTGAATTTGTGGAATGCACTGCCTCAGAGGGCAGCGGAGGCCAATTCTCTGGGCACTTTCAAGAAGGAGCTAGATAGGTTTCTTATAGATAGGGGAATCAAGGGATATGGGGACAAGGCAGGAACAGGATATTGATTGTTGAGGATCAGCCATGATCTCAGAATGGCGGTGCAGACTCGAAGGACCCAATGGTCTACTTCTGCACCTATTTTCTATTGTCTATTACCTATTGTCTATTGTCTATTGATTTAATTCCTTGAGGGGAAGTGATCTTAGAGGATGATAAAATCATGAGGGGCTTAAATAAAGTAAGTGATCATGTTTTGCCAGAGTAGGCGACTGTATAGATTGAGGCTGAGAGGGCTAAGATTTAAAAGAGACCTGACAGTGAACTTCTTCACACAGAGGGAAATGGGGATGTGGAACGAGCTGCCAGACCAAGTGGTAAAAACAGGTACTATTACAACGTTAAAAAGACATTTACACAGATGCATGGGAGAGGAAAGTTTCAGAGGAAAATTGGTCAAATGCGGGGAAATGGCACTAACTCAAGTAGATAACTTGTTTGGATGAGTTGGTGTGAAGGGCCGGTGATGCAAAACTGGAAGAATCAAGAAGACAGCTGGAATATTCAATGCACACCGGAGGGTGATGGGGGAAGACTGCCACAACAGTTCAGAAGTATCCAAATGAACACTTGAATCAGCAAAGTATAGAAGGCTGCAGACCAAGTGCTGGTAAAGTGGAGCAGTCTGGATGGGAACCTGATGGCAGAGCAGGCTTGAGGGGCAGGTGACCTACACCTGCTCATATTTTGCTGTGTTTCTGTGTGAACTGAAGAAGTGGTCTCGGCAGTCATTAATGGAGGAGTCTAATTCACAATGATAAATACAGCAGCTGTGAGACAACAGGAATATGTCATTGGGGAGTAAGGCCAGAGGAAATGCACACACACTCTCAGTCCCAGCTCCATCTCTTACCTCAACCTTGCTTGCATCTGATGCTTCATGTTCTCCTGAAACCTGTATGCACATGTTATCTCAGCCTCTGACATGGAGAGTCCATTATTTTCACTCAGTGAGCTTCCTGTAAAAAAAATCATTATTCAGAGATACCATCAGGCAGGGGCTCTGCCTACTGTCTTTAATTGACAGCAGGGTTATAGAACATCCTGGGCCATACCTCATAACAGACAAAAAACAGACACATTTCGCAATCAGTGTGTCTTTCAGAATTTTATTTGTCTAATAAAAGACAATTAAACTGAACTTGTCATCCAGGACAAGTCCATTCAAACTAACGATAAGCAGTCTGTGTTGAAACCAGCTGCATCTCCTCCCACCTCTGATCACCTAACCCCAGCACATTAACCTCCAATTTCAGTTCCTTCTTGTTGAACACCTCCTTTGAAGAGATACAGACGGCTTAGGTTAGATTTATCCACAGAGTATATCCCTCCTACATGAGTAGAGAATCATTTTGGCATACAAAGTTGTGTATACTGGATCTAATATGAACAGAAAGGATTGGAAAGTAAACTTCCACATTCCAATTGCTTTCCTGCGTCTGTGTTGGATATTGGTCTCTGTGCTATATTGGCAGACAGCATTTGGGAGGCCCTGGCAGCTGAATGTGGAGCTGCCAATTTGTGAAGCAACTAAACATGTGAATAATTGAGGGGTCAGAATGAGAGAGGTTCAGACAGCCTGAAACACAAAGTAATGGAGGTATTTTAGAGATAGGATGTGTGCCAGACAAGAATGGGAACCTTAAACCAGGATGAAAATTTTATGACTGAGGTCGACATAAAGATGACGGGTGAATTGGCACAAATTGGGAACAGGGAGAATTGTAACTGTTCCCTCAATCAGCAATGGATGCACCATTTTCATAGTCTCACTCTCTCTGCATTTCTACCAACTCCCATCACATCCCTGTCTCCATTCCACCAACAACTCTCATGTTTTCATGTTCAATCTGTTGATCAGTTTTTGTTTGCCTCTCAATTCCTGTCCATCTGAGCTCTCTCTTTTTCTGTTATTTACTCTCTCCCTCTCCCTCTCCTGCTCATTCCCCTTCTGTTCCATTTTCATATGTTACTCAGTTTTCAACTGTGACATTACAACAGTTACATGTGCCCATAAAATGGAAGTTATCATGTTCTCATTCAGCTTTCTGTCACAAACATGATGACATAATATAGCAGAATTGCCCAGCGCTTCTATTCCATCTGCAATGGCCAGAATCACAAGGGGAAATTATGAGAGGAAATTGCAGTAAAATGCCATTCAGTCCAATAGCTCAAACTGCAATGGAATCTCTCTGCCTTTCTCTCCTTTTCCCCAGCCACATTGGGCCAACCTCTCTCTTGCTCCCAAGAACTGCTCAGTGTTCAACTGTGAACCTTACCAAATGTTATATGCACCCATGACATGAAAACTCCTTTGTTCTCAATCTCTGTGTTACCTGTGAAAAACAGGAATGACAGAAGAGAGCAGAGCATAATTAACCTGTGGAGGGTTATATTAACATTCTAATGATAACAGAAGAGTAAATTATAAAGAAGTTGTTTAACAGAAATGTGTCATTCAGTTTAGGAGAGTAAAACTGCCCCTGAAATTCTTTGCCTCTACCTGCCTGGCTGCCTGTCCATTCTCCTCGCTCGACCCATTCCACTAACTCCTCATTTCCATCTGTTGCCCAAATTTCATCCAAGACCTTTCACCTGTGTACCTGGTGTGAAAAGCCCTTTGTTTCCAGTTCTTTTCCTGTTTAAAGAAAATGATAGAACAGGGCAGAATTAACCCATTGAGTGCTCTATTAGAATTGTAATGGCTGCAGAAACAACGATGAATCATATAGAAATCACTGTACAGGAGCATGTCATTCAGCTCACGACAGATTTTATATTCCATACCAAACCCTGCAATGTGGCAGTATTGGGCACTCAGCTGTGTTGTGTAACTTCGATGACTGGAAAATAAATATCCGAAGGAATGTACACTGAAATATGTCTGTACAAAATATTGGTCTCTGTGCTCTGGAACTGTAACAGGCAGACAACATATGGTGACTTGGCTACTGAGGCACAACCCCCATGTTGGAGCCATTAATTGCAGGTTTATCAAAAGAAAATAATTTCAGAAACTCACATCCCTTGGAGAAATAAGAATAGTTTGGAGAGAATTACAAAGATAGGGAAAGTCAAGACCATCAAGGGGACTGAAATATAGGATGAGAATATCACGATTGAGATGAACACAGAGACGATGGGGATATAAGACTTGGTGCGAACAGGGAAACATAGATTTAATTTATTTCCTCAAACTGCCTTTTTTCTGTCTGTTTGTATTTCTCAGTATTTATCTCTTTCACCACCATGCTATTTCTTTTCCTGCCAATCACATACCCGTCCCCATTTCATCAACACCTTCTTGTTTTTATATATTATTGCTCAGTTTGTATATGTGACCTTTCACTTGTCTGCGGCCCTGACATGGAGGATATCCTGATATCACTTTTCTAGCTTGCTGTAACAAACAACAGAACAGAATCAGGCCGAATTTGTCAGTGGTGTTTCTATTTGAACGGTAATGCCCCATAATTACAAGTTACTTATCTAAAAGTACCTCCACAGAAACATGCCACACAGCACAACAGCTACATGAAATATTTATACTCCACACCAACCTTTTGAAATGTGGCAGTGCTGGGCACTCAGCTGTTTGGGGGCACTACCGTGAACAGAGAAGTTTGGAATGGAGCAGCCACGGCATCACTGATTTTATGTTAATTATATGTCAGCTTTGTATGTTGGTGCTGCAGATCTGTAATAAGCAGACAGCACAGTGGCCTTGGCAGCTGATGGCACAATGGCCAGTTGTAGAGGCCTTACATCTGTGTTATTTTGGGAGGACAGGAGCTCGGATATTTCACAGGCTTCAAGCGATGGAATGAATTACAAATATAGAGAGGAGCAAACAACATGAACATAGAAAACCCATAGCACAATTCAGGCTCTTCGGCCCACAAAACTGTGCCGAACATGTCCCTACCTTAGAAATTACTAGGTTTAAACATAGCCCTCTATCTTTCTCAGCTCCATGTACCTATCCAAAAGTCTCTTTAAAGACCCTATCGTGTCCGCCTCCACCCCCGTTGCCAGCAGTCCATTCCACGCACTCACCACTCTCTGAGTAAAAACCTTACCCCTAAGTCCTCCACTCTCCTACTCCCCAGCACCTTAAAACTGTGTCTTCTTGTGACAACCACTTCAGCCCTGGGAAAAAGCCTCTGACTATCTGCACGATAAATGTCTCTCATCATCTTATACACCTCCATCAGGTCACCCCTCATCCTCCGTCGCTCCACGGAGAAAAGGCAGAGCTCCCTGAACCAGGTAGCATCCATGTAAATCTCCTCTGCACCCTTTATATGCCTTCCACATCCTTCCTGTTTTGAGGCGACCAGAACTGAGCACAGTACTCCAAGTTGGGTCTGACCAGGGTCCTATATGGCTGCAGCATTGCCTCTCGGCTCCTAAATTCAATTCGACGATTCATGAAAGACAATACACCATATGCCTTCCTAACCACAGAGTCAACCTGTGCAGCTGCTTGGAGCGTCCTATGGACTCGGATCCCAAGATCCCTCTGATCCTCCACACTGCCAAGAGTCCAACCATTAATACTCTATTTTGCCATCATGTTTGACAAAGAGGTTATGGAATTCATGACAAATTGTGTGTGATCCCTCTAGATGGAAGAGGTTTTCTCACTCTCTTTTCCCTAGAAGTTCCTGTTCCCACAAATAGTCTCAATAAGTCTTGGTTGTTGTCTCTTTGTATTGTAAAATATGCATATTTGTGTGTCTGTAATGAAAAATCCATTATTCTTGTTATGCTGGCTACATCTCAGAAACATGGCATCAGAAATGGGCCAGTGTTGCTGAGGAGCAAGTCCACTGGGTCTTCAATGTAAATCGGAATTAGAAAGAACCTAAAACACAGGAAAGTCCAAGTCAGACCACAATTACAGCCAGACCATGCACCCATCACTTCCTGTTGCAATCACTATTCCTGTTCAAATCAGCATTTTGTCAGTGTTGGTCACTGGATTGCACATTGAAGAGGTATAATCGAGAGAAAGGGCAAGAGGGGAACTGTTTGCAGGATAAATGCTGACATACCAGCAGAGTGTCAGTGTTGGCCATTGGGCTGTGTATGGTGCAACTATAATGACAGTTAGTCCTTTGAAGGATAAACTCTTGACAGGACAATACTGATCAAAACTTGGCAGTGAACTTTGTATTTGGGAACTGGAATGGTCGATGAATTAATTTGTCTACTTTACTCACACAGCGTGATGTAGCAAGAGATGTTAGAAAAGAAAATGGCACATGGACATAACGGAATAATCGAAAGTTGAATCTGAATTCTTTGAAATAGTTGGAGAATGACAAAAGAAATGCAAGATCAGATGGTGGTCATTTAAACCCAAGAATTTCTTGCTACGTGATGTGGTGAAACTCCAGACATCCGCACCTCAGTGGGTCAATCCAGATACTTCATAAGAGCTTTTCAAATAGGAAGGAGATCAAGATTTGAAAGATTGTGGAAGTAAGAGATATGGGGATTTTTCACAGGAGAGCCCATGGGATGCAAAGCAAATCGGCAAGGGGAGTGCCCATGGGATGCAAAGCAAATTGGGTTTGAAATTGGCTTGGCAGCTGGAGCCAGAAGGTGATGACTGAGAGTCGCTTTTGTGAATGAAAGCCTATTACCAGTGGTGAACCACTGGAATTTTACTGGGACCTTTCCTCTTTGTTAATGCAGGAAGTACAAGGAGTAGGTTTAGAGATGAAACAAAAATTGGTGACGTTGTGGAAAATGAGGAGGATAATCTCAGAATACAAAAGACATCATTGACGACTGGTAATTTTGGTTGCGTAATGGCAGATGGAACTTAATCCTGTTAAATTCCTGGAGATACACATTGGGAGGTCAAGTCAGGGTAGGTCGCACATGATGAATGGAAAACTCTGAAGTACTGAGGAACCGGGGACCTTTGGGTAATGTGAAAGCATCAGTGAATATGGCAGCTAAGGCAGACAGGATGATAAAGGGTGGACAGGATGCTGGCCTTCATTAGACAGGGCACAGAACATAAAGGCAGGGAAGTTATTTTACAGCTTTACAAAATTCTACCTGGGGACATGGATTTGTGATGGAGGAGGAGATGAGCCATGTGTGAATGAAGAGGGGCAGTAAGTATGTGAAGAAAGAGGGTAGGGGCAGGGGAGATGGACAGAAGTTTGAGAGAGGGAGCATCCACAGGGTAAACCTCTACCACACAGGCGCAGAGCCAATGCTGGGCACTCTGCTGTGTTCACTAGAATTACCTTGGACAGGGAGGATTGGAAAGTAAAAAATGCGGAACACTCCCAGTTTGAATATTAAGCTGTGAGCATTTTGGGGCGAATATCCACGAGATAAATCCCTCAATCATTTGTTAGAGTTGGGTGCCGATCCTCATCTTACACTAGAAACGCAGCTGGTCCCTCTAACGGCCCTGCATTACTGGGGAAACTCCACCAGGGTGTCTCGGACCCTCCCCATACCTGGTGAGGGTGGTGGTTGGAGAAACTATATGCCACCATTGAGGCAGCAAAAACTTCCCTGGCTGACTTAAGAGAGCTTATTATGTGAACACATGCATGTAATGATGTGCTCAGAGCAACGTAGCCTTTGAGAAGAATAAAGAGTTTAAGATGGAAAGTGAGGGATTTGATGCAGAAGAGTTTACGGTAGTTAATGTGTTCACATGGACTGCAAACTAATTATCATGTGGAAGGCAGGGAGTTGGACTGTTCGGGTCTTTTTCATACTGGAACGATTTCGCTGGTGGAGTGATGCAAGTATCAGTTCTTGGAGCTTAAATACAGGCGACACGAGTGGGGGTGGATGAGGGAGAGGGTGAGGAGGTTGCCTCACTGTAACTAGAGATTGCGTTCCTATTACAATTTTCCTTCATGTGAAACCGCACCATCTGCACATGCAGCAAGAAACAAATGAGATACTATTTTGCAGTTACTTATTTACTTCTTTGTTGTACATGAATACCCTGAGAGTGAACTTTACTCCATATCTCATTTTTCAGGGTTGTGATTTGTGAATTTTGCCAGGGTGAATTTCCTTTGCCTGAATGCTTGTCACGTAGGATTAACGTGTAGTTTCACCTGCAGGAATGACATGGAGGAGGGTTGCCAGGTTTATTGATGACAAGAGAGCAGGTGGGTGGGCACACTGCAGTGAGAATATTTGAAATCAGATACAGAGAGATTGAGTGGGTGAAAACTTGTAAAATGGAGTTTAATGAAGGAACTGTGAAGCAAGAAGAATCAAATAGCAGAGAGACTGCATGTGATTTGAGTACAGAGGTATCGAGGGTCTGGTAGATGAGACATTAAGGTGCAGCAAGCATTTAGGAAGGCTGGAGGCACATTGGCATTTATTGCAAGGTGGTTGAAGTTCAGAAACAGGACAAAGACACATCTACAATACCAGGTACCCTGACATGAGAAAGAACAAATTCGCATTGCAGGAAGTTTGGAAGAGATTAATTTAGCAGATTCCAGGGAAGAAGGTGTTGTCCTGTCAGCAATGGCTGCAACTGAATTTGTATTCTTTGGAGTTTAGAAGAATGACAGGTGATCTTATTTACGAAAACAGGACATCAACGGGGCATGACAGGGTAGATGTTCAGATCGTGTCATAGCGATAAACAACATGGAAACAGTCCCGTCGGCTCATTGACTCTATGCTGAAAATCAAGCAGCATTTTTAAACTAATTCTACCTGAACCCATTGTATTTTCCCCACAGTCGGTGTTGGGACGGCTCCTTTTTACCTTGTACATTAACGATTTGGATGATGGAATAAATGGTTTCGTGGCTAAGTTTGCGGATGACACCAAGATAGGGGGAGGAGTAGGGAGTATTGAAGAGATAGGAAGGTTGCAGAGGGACCTAGACAGTTTAGGAGAATGGGCAAGGAAATGGAAGATGAGATTCAATGTAGATAAATGTGCAGTTGTACACTTTGGAAGCAGAAATAAGCGGGCAGATTATTATCTAGGAGGAGAGAAAATCTAAAGCACGGAAGTACAAAGGGACTTGGGGGTACTCGTGCAGGATACCTTGAAGGTTAACCACCAGGTCGGATCGGTGGTAAAGAAAGCGAATGCTATGTTGGCATTCATTTCGAGAGGTATAGTGTATAAAAGTAAGGAAGTGTTGATGAGGCTCTACGGGGCAGTAGTGAGGCCTCATTTGTAATAATGTGCGCAGTTTTGGGCCCCACATCTTAGGAAGGATGTGTTGACGTTGGAGAGGGTTCAGAGGAGATTTACGAGGATGATTCCAGGAATGAAAGGGCTTACGTATGAGTAGAGTTTATCGGCTCTTGGACTGTACTCACTGGAGTACAGAAGAACGAGAGGGGACCACATAGCGACATTTAAAATATTGTTAGGAAAGGACAGAGTAAATGTGGCTAAGCTGTTTTCCTTGGTGGGTGAGTCCAGGACCATAGGGCACAATCTTAGAATTAGAGGGTACAGTTTCAAAACAGAGATGAGGAAAAATTTATTTAGCCAGGGGGTGGTGAAATTGTGGAACTCCTTGCCACATACAGCAGTGGAGGCCAGATCAGTGGGGGCGTTCAAGGAGGAGATAGATAGATATCTAAATAGTCAGGATATCAAGGGATATGGGTATAAGGCCGGAAATTGGGATTAGAATAGTTGTTTATTTTTTCTTCTTCTTCCCCCATTCCCCATTTATCATTTATATTTCCCTTTCCTTGGAGCAGACTCGATGGGCCGAATGGCCTGCTTCTTCTCCCTTGTCTTGTGATCTTGTGAGTCCCTTCAACTCTCACACACATTCTACCACTCAGCTACACACCAGGGAGGCAATTTAAAAAGGCAGTTAAAAAAACTTCCATCACACACATTTTTGGAATGTTTGAGGAAATCAGAGCACCCGGAGCAAATCCACTTGTTCACAGGGAGAATGTGCAAACTCCACACATCCAGCACCCAAGTGAGGTGTTTCCAGTTGTGGGAGAGTCTTGAACATGGGGACATAATGGGCCTGTCGTTTAAAACTGTTTTATTTTTTCCACAGAGGATCGTGTCTGTCTCGAATCCTCTACCTTGAATGGTTGTAGAATTGAGATCAACAGTGCTTTTAAACAGTAAGGAGATATTTTCTTTCCCCCATAGGCTGGGGCATCAGGAGCTATATGGAGCTGGTACAGGTGAGGAGTTTAGGGCTGGGAAAGATTCACCATGATGATATTAACTGGGAGGGCAGGGTTGAGGGAGTGGATGGCCAACTCCTGCTCCTTCTCCAATTTTGTGTTCTCGTCCGATGAAGTGGAAGGATCTCGGGAGGGACTTGGCAGCCATGTCTGTATAATTTAAATTCAGGAGAATAAAGGGGAGAGAGATAGGTGTCAATGATATCTCAGTGGGGAGGAAGATGAGTAGAAATGCAAACATCCCCTGTCCACTTCCCTTTCTCACCTCAGCCTCACTTGTATCTGTTGGACAATTTCCAGATGAAGGGTCTTGACCTGAAACTTTCACTGTCCATTTCTCCTGACAGATGCTGCCAGACCGCTGAGCTCCTCCAGCACCTTGAATTTTTTGCTCCAGATTTCAGCACCCGGAATGTCATTCATCTCCAATGTTCTCCTGTGCCTTCTCATCAGATGTCGTCTCTGCGTCTGATGTGAAGAGTCCACCATTCTCAGTCTGACAGCTTCCTGTGACAGACAACAACAGTAAGGGGCACAGCTGGGCAGTGGACACTGTCTTTAATGGGAAGCTGGATTTACTCCAAACCACCAGCAATGGATTAACTTTGGCTGTGGTCTGCATTGTGAGATAGGAAGTTATAATGAATAAAACAGACAATGCCTTACAGGAACAGTTCATTCAAACCAAACATACCCAGCTTGTGTTCGTGATCTGCACCAGCTAGTCCCTCCGCTTTTCAACTGACCCCATCACATAATCTATTCCTGTCCGCTTTATGTTTCTACCCAGCCTCCTTCAGAATAAATACAGAAAGGAAGTCAGAGGAAGTATCAGCACAAGATAAAACTGCACACCAGCATCCTGGTAGTTATAGACACTGGCCGTGTACTCAGTAATTTCATGGACAGCGAGGGCAGAAGAGGATTGGGGATGGGGAGAGGGAATGGCAGAGGGAGAGAGTGATGGGGTAAGGGGATGTGGGAGGGGTCGGGGGAGTGGAGTAAGGGGGAGCGGTATAAGGAGATGGGCACGGCTGAGGGGGTAAGGGTATAGGAAGGGTGGAGGGCGTAAGGGGATGGGGAGGGGGTAAGGGGATGGAAGAGATGATGGGGCATCGGGAAGGTGGTAGGGGATGGAGAGGGAAAGAAAGTAATGTCATGGGAGGGGGAGGGGGTGGGGATGGGGAGGGGTATGGGGATGGGGAGGGGGACGGGTAAGGGGATGGGGAGGGGAGGGGCGTGTGAATGGGGGAGGTGATGGGGAGGGGGAGGGGTGATTGGGGAGGGGCTGATAGCGATGGGAAGGGGAGGGGGAGGGGTGGCGAGGGGGTAATGTGGATCGGGAGGGGTAGGGCGTGAGGGGATGGGGAGGGCGTAAAGCGATAGGGAGGGTTATGGGGAGTGGGATGGGGATAATGCGATGGGGTGGGGTGCAGGGGTGTGTAAGGTAGAGAGAGATGTGTAAGGGGATGGGGAGAGGTAATTGGGAGAGGAGAGGAGTAGAGGTTGTCGGAAATTGGGAGGGTAGGTGAAACGGAGGGAGTTGGGGAGGGGGAGGGTGCTGGTAATGGGGAGGGAGAGGGGAGGGGAAGGGGTTGGAGCGTGGAGGGGAGGGGAGAGGGATGGCGGTGGTTGTGGTGTGGGAGGGGGATGGGGAGGGGGAGGGGGATGGTGGAGGGAATGGTGCAGGGGGAGAGGGAGCGTGATGGGAAGGGGGAATGGGGGGGTGGGCCAGTGTGATGGGGAAAGGGAGTGGGAGTGAGAAACCGGGATGGTGATGGGAAGGTAGTGGGTGTGGGAGAAGGGGATGGGGTGTTGCAGAGGGGTAGGGCAGAGGTAAGTGGGGGTGGGGGAAGTGAGGGAGGAGTGTGTGTGTTGGGGTCGCTGTGGGTGGTGGGGAGTGTGGATGGGTGGGTAGTGTGGGGAGAGGAAGGCGAATTGGATTGGGTGACCGGGTTAAGGGGATGCGGGAGGTGGGATTGGGGAGGGAGATGAGGAGGATTGGGGATTGGGAGGGGAATGAGAGAATAGAGTGTGATGGGGTAAAGTGATGCGGGAGGTGGGGTGAGGTGGGGAAGGGAGGGGAGGGGAGGTGGATATTGAGGATTGGGGAATGGGTGAGGGTGTTGTGCTAAGAGTATGCTGGAGGGAGTGAAGGGAACTGGAGATTTCAGTGTTGATCACACGGGGTGGGTGAGATGACGGGTGAACTTTACATCCAATCCTCACTTCCTTCGCCGCCATCCAGCTCTCACTGTCAGACCGTTAAACTGTTTTCTTCGCGCAGTTCACGGGCGACCTTACTCGTGACGTACGGATCAGCTCGCGGGCTCCCTGACGCGTGACGTACGGCCCCGCTCCAGGGGACCTGAAGCGTGACGTGCGGCCTGGCTCGCCGGGTTCCGGACGCATGACCTAGAACCTTCTCCCCGCAACTCGCGGAACGGGATTGATACCAGAGGCAATACGAAGGGGGCAGAGCTCACGGGCGGGCGACCTTACATATAATGTCAGGCGTAGTTCGTGCAGCGAAACAAAGATGGGTGGTGAAGCAGAGAGTGTTCGTCGATTGGTCCTGGACATGTCAGTCAAAGAAACGGCGTTTATTTTTTCCCCCCGGAGCACAGCCGCGAACGCCTCCGCTGCTCGGAGAGAGGGCGCTGGGTAGAATACAGATCGGGCCGTTGGGTGGCGGGCATGGTCGACGGAATGAGTAGAGGGGGCGGGGGCGGGGGCGGGGCGTGGTTGGTCTGGGTTCAGTCCGAGGTTATATTGCATCTGTGGACAGAACATCTCTGAACACAGAACATCTGAGCAGGCGGCCACAGGGTCCTTCTGTTCCAGCTGATGTGACTGCATTGCCAGGAGTGCGGGCTGGGTAAGTCCCCATGTCTGTTATCCTCTCTACATTTCCCTTACACCACTTCGTGGGCCCCGGTGTCCATCACCCCTTATTTACCGCAAAATATGAACACGGGTCATTGCCTGTTGGATTGACAGGGTCCGAATATCCACCCAGTGCATGGGAACCAGGAGGGTGCAGATCCTCCAGCTCTGTGTGCAAAGTGTCCTCGTGTCCACCCGGTGCCTTGGAGCACTCTGAAAGTCTCCAGCAGCTGCGACTCCCCCAGTTCCCAAGAACTAACAGGGCGCAGGTCCAAAATCTCTCGTCCACAGGTCCTAATATGAAGCTATTGTTTGGAAAAGTTGAGCTCAAGTTTCTTGGGCTGGTGGCTGCCGGGTCCAAAATGCCACCCTGGAGGCTGAGCTTTTAGCAAGTTTACTGCTGCATGATCTTTACATTCGCCGTGTGAATCTCTCTCTGCATCAGTGGGTGTCCAGGTAAAAGAAGCTGAGATTTCCACGCCTCGCCTAAGTCCCGCAGCTGCGCCTGCAGGCTCCTGGTATCCGGTTAATGGTCGTACTGCCAGCTCTGCCTGCACGATGTTCGAAGAAAGTTGGTGCCTGTCTCTTGAGTAGGAGGCTGTGCCAACTGGAAGGCGGCCTCATGCTCCTAATGCCCGCCATAATACTGGAATCTTGCACAGAGCACAGCCACCTGGGAGGCCGCTGCGTAGAATTTCTGCCCAGCAGCTAAGAATAACGTGCACAACTCTTCTGGAGGCGGTGCCTTGGGACGCTGCTATCCATCTGTGCTCAGAAAAATGAGCCCACTGTGCCCCTATATCCACCGGTTGCAATGAAACCCCAACACATGGCACTCAGTGAGGAGCTGCTGCTTGATCATAATGTCCCAAACAACCTCACCCCACCCCCATCCCGGATATTTACCAGGAAACACGTACTCCGATTTCTGAGGGTGAATGTTCATGTTGTGCTAATAATCCCGGATTTCGGGAGCTTCATTTCACCTAAAGGAGGATGATCTCTGAGATGGCTTCCAGTGACACGCGCTGCTGAGTCTAGGAATAGCAGCAGAGGTCAGACGAATGTACGTTTGAATGGGCTCTGCAAGAAGGAGAGTTGCAGTTCTCTAGATCTTTGGGACTGCTTCTGCGGAAGGTACAACCTGTACAAGCCGGACAGCTGTCACCTGAACCAGGAAGGGAGAACGTCTTCGTACTGACCTTTGCCCCAGTGTCTTTGGGGAGTGTTTACACTGCTGTCAGTGGAATGGGACACAGAACGCAGAATGGGACACAGTCGGGAGGGGATGGGTGCAGTCAAATATGAAAGGTAAACTAAGTCTGTCCAGCTGGCAGAGCAGCAGACATGGGTGAGATAAGGCCCATGAGAATTGTAAGATCACATCTCACCGGTGTCAGTGTAAAGTCTCTGACGGGTAAGGTAGGTGAGTTCAGAGACTTGATCAGCACAAGTGAACGTGATGTTGTCGCAATATTAGAAACACAACTGAAAGACGGGCAGGATTGGCAATTCAGTATTCCAGGGTATAACAGTTACAGGAGCCACGAGGATAGGGTAGGATTGACAGAGAAGGTGTCACTGCAATATTGATGAAGGGGTCCATTACAGCAGTGATGAGGGTGGATATTCTCGAAGGTTCTTCAAATGAGGCCAACTGGGTAGAACTTGTGAACAAAAACGATCACATTCTTGTATATATACTTAGGCCCACCAACCACCACCAAGAGATGGGCGTGAAGATATGTGAGCAAATCACTGGGAAGAGTAAAGTAAAAGGGCTATGGCAGTAAAAGTATTCAAAGTCTCAAATTAACTGCATTAACTTCAGTTATGAAAAGTGTGTAGAGGGAGGATATTTTTTTTAAATGATGCCCAAGAGAGCTTGTTTTAACCTGCTTGGATCGTCCAGCTGGAGAAATGGTGATGCTGGACCTGATCTCAGTGAACGTCGCTGAGAACTGAAGTATCAATGAGAGAGAAAACTTGACCATAACTCTGTCAGGGTCAATGTTTTTAGGGAGAGGATGAGGATGCTATGTGGATTAAAGTCCTGAATTGTGGGAAGGCCGATTTCAATATCTTAAGACAGGAGCGGCAAACGGGGACTAGGAGCAGAGATGTGCAGGGTGGTCTACGTCAGACAAGCGGGAGTCGTTCAAAGCGAAAGTCTTTAGAAGCTTAAAGGAACCCCGGATAACAAGGGATATTGAGAGTTGGACATACTGACTAGTGCAGAGGAACACCTGATTGTCAGCATGATCATGGGCTGGTTCCATGGTCTGTAACCCAATGACTGTACGAGAGAGCAGAAAGAGAGAGGCAGGTTTATGTCCAAACTGAACCCCAACCGAACACTGCCGCGCAGAACTTGCACTGACCCCTCCACAGAGAGTCATCAAGTCAAGTCGAGTTTATCATCATGTGCGCAAGTCCGGTATGGTACAGGTACAATGAAAAATATGCTTACAACAGGAACATAGGTACAGACAGCACACAGTATATAAATTACACATATATTTTCCCTCTGGAAAGAGAGGGGAAAAGGATTATGGGGGAAAAACACACGACATTAAAAAAGAAGGCACAATCAGAGACCCGCACATGGAAGTGCAGGTGGTGGTCAGTGGTGTTATATTGCTGAGGTAGGGTTGGGGTTTTGCAAGTCAGTTCAAGAACCTGATAGTTGGAGGGAAGTCGCTGCTCCTGAACCTGGTAGTGTGAGACATCATTCTTTTGTACCTCCTTCCTGACGACAGAAGCGAGAAGAGGGCAAGACCCGGATGGTGGGGATGATATTTGCCGCCTCCTGCAGATGTTCTCAATGGTGGGGAGGGATGTGCCCATGGTAAACCGGACTGTGTCCACTACTCTCCACAGCTTCTTGAGTTCCTGTGCGTTAGAATTGCAGTACCAGGCCATGAAGTAACCAATCAAAATACATTCACCTTTAGAAAAAGATGCCCCGCACGCAATAGTTCACAGGTTCAGGCCACTGGGTAGATCTTCAGAATCAGCGGTTATCTGTGAGACCCTGGGGAGGATTGTGCCAGACCTCCGGGTGAACATGAGGGTCACGAGGTTACACGCGCAGCCCCTCTTAATTCCCTGATTGTTCCAAATTGTCTTTTTTCCCCAATGAATTTCTACAGAATAGGAAATGCTCGCATCCTAACATGACCCGATACCTGTGGATCCGCAGCAATACATTGGCCGCAAACTGTTCTCTCCACCAACACTGGGATGAGCTCTCCGTCATTCAATGAGATCAGTAATGCCTTCAGCTTGCTTGAGTCACTTTCTTAATGTGGTGCTTAAATTCTTCACTTCTTCCATGGGGAGCTCCGGCATCTTGGAGCTGGATTCAGTCACGGAAACGTGCAGACAATTTAAAGGACTGTGGGTGGAAAACACACGACATTGGAAAAGAAGGCACAATCAGAGACCCGCCCATGGAAGTGCAGGAGGTGTTCAGTGGTGTTCCTTTGAGATGGGGTGAGGGTTGCACGCTCAAGGGCTCGAACCTCCGGTCCCGAGATAAATGTCTCCTGCTCTCCCTCCTGACGAATATCAGCTGCGGTAATACACGCTCCTGAAGTATATTGTAGTGCAGGGTAAGTGGTCTGTGTGCGAACATTTTGTAAATGTTAAACTGCAGAAATACATTTACCAACCAGAAAGATCGATACCTGTATTCTTACCTAAACATTCCCCCTGTTACTGTGATCATTTTATTCTCTCACTGTTTCACTTGTTCTTTCTTCTCTTCCATCAATAAATTGACATAGTCATACAGATACAGACCCTTCGGCCCACCATGTGCATGCGATCCATCTCCCATAGTCCTTTTAACCTAGGATTGGATCTTCTATTCCTTGGCGATTCAAGTGTTCCTCAAGGTGTATCTTAAATGTTCCTCCACCAACGAGTTCCTGAGTCCAATCACCCCTTGGGTGAACGAAAAACTTCCTCAGATCCGCCTGAAGCGTTTCCCACTTCACCTTAAATCTGTGACTTCTCGTTGTTGATACCTCAGTCTTGGGTAAAAGTTCTATAATCGAATCTGTCTCCGCCACATAATTGTATACGGCAAAATCAGCCCCCAAATTTGCACCAGCCGCCTGAAACACATTTCAGGGAAACATTCCCTTCGACTACGAGGACACCTCATACACATTGAACTCAGTGGGGTTTTATCCTTTCCCCTCAATAAGGTTCCAGTTATGTGGTCCAATCTGCTGCCTCACTTGACTTTTCCGTTGACAATGAAAATCTGCTCCTGAATTTCTCCAACAATGCTTTAAAAACAGTAGAGGTGGGGTTTCTAACACCAGATCTCACAACTCCATGACATTTGACCAGTGTTCTTGAGAGCTAATTATTTTCTCATTGATTAGTTACTGATGCATGGGACATCTTCTTAATGTCCTTTCGAATTTTCGCTGCAGCCTCATTCCACATCATCTGCAAATACTTTGCTTCTTTTGTGAGATGTAATTTTTATTTCTTTGATAGAATCACAGTTGATTTGCTCTCCCAATACCGTGACACGCAATCCAGCTATAGGTTTGACCAACAATTCTGTCTTGAAGTAGATTTCCAATATAGACTTTGTGCATATGCTGGGGAAATTTGTGCAAGTTGCTGTTGGTCCAGTCAAAGCCTGGACCATTGAGCCGAGGCCAGGAGTTCCAACATTCACCGTGCGGCTAGAAAGCTCAGCTTGATATGAAAGGTGAATTAAGGATGGCAACTAGAGTTGTGAAAACCTCATTTTCTTTCTTCATATATGAACGAAATGTCTGTGCTCCCCAATGTAATGATTTAGTATAGTTGACATCTGAACGTCATTGGATCTTGACTACACTGCTGGACTACGACCCAGGAAAATAAGAAATAAGTGCTTGGTGGTATTGTCTACATCTACCGTGAACAAATTTGAACCCCAAACTGTTGATTGAAAGGGATGTACAACTCATTGCGCAGTTCAGAGGAGTTTTATTTCCAACTTCCCATATTTCAAAGCGCACGAGGAAACAGGAACAATTAGTCTTATTGTGATTCTCCATTACAATTTGGACGGATTCTGTAAAGTCAATCCAGGGAGAATTTGTCAAGCAGGAACTCTCCCAGGACATTATCAGGGGCTCACAATCTCTGCAGGTCGGTGATGTGATCGCCAAGCTTCTTGATCATCTTCACTTGCTCGTTCAACTACTGGTTCTGCTGGAAGTTACACAGCTGGAAGTAAAGAGGGAGAGAACAGGTCCCTCCCGGATCAGTTGTCATGGAAGTCCCAATTCCTCATCTGGATCTTTAATTTGTGATTGGAGGATGATTATTGATGCTGTGAGTGTTATGCAAAATTGTCTCCAAATCCCAATGTGAATCTAGATCTGTGACAATGATCTTTGAATTTAAGTGAGTGGTATCAACATTCATTTAAAGCACAGAATGCACAATTTCACACAAACAACTTACACGAGGGTCAGTGCGCTGAGCTGTGAGTTTGCGCACAACCAGCAGGCTCTGATTCACATCCTTCTCCATCTGAAGAACTCTCCGTATTTCCGCTCGACCGTTGCTCCACTCATCCTGCTCTGGCCTCTGAAAACAAAGATTATGTGGAACATCAACAACAAGGTAGAAAGTAACCAGTAGTGCGCAATTCCAGGAAACAAAGTAGCACAAGACAATATAACTAACACATCTGGACATCAAAAACATCGATTTAAATTGATTACTAAATTTAATTGCTTCATTGTTGCACGGGAAAACGACTGAAGCAGACCTGAATGTCCGCAAGCAAGATCCGGCCTCCAAGCCGATTCTGGAATTCCATCAGTTTCTTAGCCCGTTCCCGTTCCTCAGTGCCCCGCTTACCGAAGAACTCTGCAAAGTGACGAAGGGCTGTGCATAAGGATTTAAAGATTTTCGTTTAAGACTTGTATTACATCTGGAAATTCGAGATAATTTATTTATTCTTGAAGTATTGAAAATGCAAAAGGAGGTTATTCTTTATCTACGCAATGGATTCAGTCCAGGTAGAATCAATTACTGGGATTAACTGAGAAACATAGGAAACCTGCAGCACAAAGCTGTGCCGAACATGTCCCGACCTTAGAAATTACTAGGCTTACCCATAACCCTCTATTTTTCTCATCTCCATGTACCAATCCAAAAGTCTCTTAAAAGAACCTTGAAGACCTTGCTTGTCTGCTGGAGGCGACAATTGGATTGGTTGCATTGTGATGATATTGAGTGCACCGTTCGAACGTTCTGAACTTACGTCAAGACCAAGTTCTCTGGCATAAGTATGTACGAGTACCCTCACTGCAAGGGATAATCTACTGTATCAACCTAGTCTGCAACGACTAGTTTACGTCACTACTTCAGTCTCTATGTAAAGGTCTAACTGTCAATATCCACTGTTTTGAGAGGCGGACCCCTTTCCCCAACCAAGGACCAGATACAACCAACAAAGGAAGCTGTTTAAAACGTTTTTTTTAAGCGAGACACGTTTAATTCTAGTAAGTAATTCTTAGAAACGACTTGTAACGTAAAGGATTTCCAAACACAAGTACAATTCTTACAAGCTGAAGAGTCATACCAACAATTGCAGATGAACAACTCGTCCGTCACGAAAACCAAAGGCTAAGGAATGAATTCTCGGTCTTATTTCTGTGACCCCATGTCATCCCCCTTCCCTGACTACTTTCTAAATTTTACTGTGTTTTCCCCCCACTTAATTCACATCATTGGCATATGATGTTCTTCTTCAAACCTCATTTTCAGGCCAAAGGTGATTTTTGCTTAATGAGAAACCACTTCTTGAGCTTTGGACAGGTCGTGCTGCTGTGCTACAACGCCAAGGATAGCAATAAACCTTTTAGGGACGTGGAAGGTGAATATCAACTGGCAGAATCACCCATTTCATATCTGAAGTGAGTATACTTGCTCGAGACAAATAAATATTTCCCAGTTGCAGGAATTTTCTCCGACTCTGAATATGGAACAACACAACAGAGTGGCAAGCTCTTCAGTCCACCGTGCGCGCCAAATTATACTTCTGCTGGCACATGACACACATGCCTCCATATCAATGCGTCTGTATAAAATCTCGTTAAACTCCACTACGGTACCAACTTCGGCCACTACATCTGGCAGTCCATTTCATGCAACAACCCCTTTAAAAATTTGTCCTTACATGCATTCCCTGATATTTGGCATTTCCACCCTGGGTAAAAGATTGACCATCCACTGACACTCCATAGGAAACGAAAGTTTGTTCCACCTGTCCGTGCAGCTCATTCCCTCGAATTCAGGCAGCGTCTTGTTATGTTAGACCTCTTCTGCACCCTCTTCAGAGTCTCGAAGAGACTCGAAGTCCGAAGTATAGAGATCGGAATTGCACGCAATGCTCCAAATGCGACCTAACCGCTGCAACAGGACTTCGAATCTTATACTCAGTGCCACGACAAATGAAGGTAAGCTTGTCATAAGGCTTTACTTAGATAATAGCCTTAGGTGGCAACTTTCAGGGAGGTACAGACTTGGACCCCAGGATCCATTCGTGCATGAATGTTCTTAAGGATGCTCTAATTAACTGTACAATTCCTCCTTACATTTGACACCACAAGGTGCAACACAATAATTGCCCGGATTAATTCCCATCAGCCATTTCTCTCCATCTATCTGTAACTGATATATCTTCTGCTTTATCCTTTGTCAGTATTCACTGTCAACAACCCTAATGTTTTAGGTCTTCAAACTTATCAAATTCTTCAGGAATAAGAACCTCTGGTAAGATATCAGCTATGCCATTGATCTCAAGGATACGTATTTATGTAGTCATGCAGAAACAGACAACTGCACTTCCATATCTGCAGAGTTACATGAACTACATGACTGGCAACGTGATACGATTCTGGAGAAATTGACCATTTTAATGTCGTGAATTAAACCGTGCAAGTAAAAACAAGACTCATTGCAGTCGTTTGTACAACAATACTGTGCCGTGGCTGGAAGAGTTAAAACGACATAATTGAAAATTGAAACTGAATCGAGTTTTTCGGCATTGGATCACTTACCATCTCACATAGAAATGGAACTGGTTTTAGACTGAAGCAACTGCACATGTCGGAGGTCATTAGCTCAACGATGTCACATTGGATAAGGAAGACCTCTAGAATTCTGGACTTGAGAAATACCGTCCATACACTAAACTGAAGAACTCCTCAGAAGATAAGTAATGGAAGACTCACCATTGAAAGGTAAACTTAGGAGGAATAGGGCTCCATGTTGATCTGCTTGTTGACACCAGCTTCACAGTCCTGGTGGTAGCTCTGACAGATTTGGGAATCCATAATCGCGCTCTCTTCACTCTAATGCAAAACAATTCAAACCGACCCTGCATCTTGCTCCTTGCCATTGATTTATATGCCTGGAAGCAGCTTAATAGTGTAAAACATGAGCTGAACAATGATGATTGGCAGTCATTAGTAACCATGCAGCCACTCACCATGAATCTAAACACCAATGACCACGAGAGAAAAGGCAAAGGGTAGGAGGTGGTGAGACACCGAGCCAATCAGGACTTGGAGAAACGTCTTAATTACGACAGAAATTATCAGTTTTATCTGCTTAGCTACAATGTTTCGCCTTGTCCTCAGATTAACTTGGTCCATTTTAGATATTCTCCTTTTTTCTGCATCTCTCTGTCTCCATCGGAGGAGAGAATATCCACTGGAGTTTACTGTAAACCCACTGATTCCCACAACGACTCTTCCAATCCTTTCTCCTGAAATAACGCCATCACTTTCCGTCGGTGTCCGTCTCTGCCACATTTGTCCTGAAGGTGAGGCTTTCCGATCCAGAACATCTTCAATATCCTCCTTTGTCAGGATATGTGACTTTCCCTCTGCTGTAGTTGATGGAACCCTCACGCACATGTTGTTAATCTCCAGTCGTCTGCACTCACAACACACCACCACAAGAGAGATCAGAGACAGTGTTCCCTTGGCCCTAAGGTTTCACAACACTACACTCCAAACTCAGCATCTCCTCTTTCGTCATTTCCACACGCTGCAACAGGATGCCACCGCCAGCTACATCTCCCCTTCATTCTACCCCGCCACTTCTGCTTCCCACAGAGTCCACTCCCTCCACTCCTCTCACATCCCTTCAGCTCTCCTCTCACCCCCTCCCTGCTATCATCGAGTCTCCTCTCCTCATCACATCCCTCTGCTCTCATCCCTTCGCCTCTCCGCTTACCCCACTCTAATCTCTAACCTCTCATTTCCCGTCCAATGAGAGAACTCCCTTCTCTCTGACCCACATCCTCTCTGTCTCCTCCCTTGCTCCCCATCTCTCTCAACCCCTCTATTCTCACATCATCAATCCTCAGCCGCTCCATTCCGTGCCCCTCTTCTCCGAACACTTTCCTCTCAGAACACCTCCTCCTCTCTAAACAGAACACCTCCTCTCCGCAGCTGCTCCTCTCTGAACACGCTCCGCTCAGAGCACTTCCTCTCCGCACCCTCTCCTCCCCGAGCACTCTCCTCTCAGAACACCTTCTATCCTCACCCCCCTCCTCTCCGAACACTCTCCTCTCAGAACACCACCTCTCCACACCCCATCCTCTCTGAACGCTCCTCTCAGAACACCGCCTCTCCACATCACCACCCCCCCCCCCGACCCTTTTTCTATGAACCAAACTTCTCGGAATCTCATTCACTCTGAACCCATCCTCTCTATTCGCTCTTCTCAGCCACTGTCTTCTCTGTACATCTTGTCCCCTGATCCACTTGTTGCCCCGTCCGCTCTGCCCTACCTTCCCCCTTCCTTTGTTCTTTCTGCCGTTCTCCTCTTTGTCACACTCTCTACCACCCTCTCTATCCACATTTCTCTGTTAACTTCTTCGATATCCAGCCTCTCGTTAGCATCCACCTATCTCGCCACTTCTTTCTCAGAAGCACTCTGACGCCTCGGCCTCTGTCCTTCCCTCTCAGCCACTTATTCTCACGCCTCAAACCCCTCCTCACTACTTCCATCCTCTTTGCTCGCTGTTCTCTCTCTCATCTCGCCGCCACCTCTCTATTCAGATCTCTCTGCCCCCCCCCCTCCTCTGCGGCCACATCCCCGTCACAGTCCACCCATCCCCTCTCTAGCCACCTCTCTTCTCTCTCAGTACCCCTGTTCTCCTCCAACAACGCGTTCTCTGTTAGCCCCTCCTCGCTCAGCCCAAGCTCCTTGTAATGTTGTGTTCTGATTGTCACACAGTATGATGGACGTGAAGAAGCCGGGGAATGTGCAGATAAAGTTCACCAGGATGTTGCCTGGACTGGAGGGCCTCAGATAAAGGAGGGACTGGAAAGGCCGGGACTGTTTTCTGTCGAAGGAAGGCTGATATTTGATCACACAGCGTTTTAGGGACAGAGACAGGGTAAATAGTCACGGTCTTTATGTAGTGTTGGGAAAGTCAAAAGAGAGAGGACACAGGTCTAAATTAAGACGGGAAAGATTTAAGGTGGATGTGAAGGGAAAGTTTTTCCACGCAGTGTGGTGGTTGTATGGAACTGCCATGGTAGTGACAGAGGCAGATAAAATTACAACGTTTGAAGTACATTTAGATAGGTACCCGGCTACAAAATATTGGGAGTGATATGGGCCAATCGCCGGTAAACGGGGATAGCTTTGGGAAGCACCTTGGTCAGCATGGGCTTTGGAAACGAAGGGACTGTTTGCGTGCTGTATAACCCTGTGACTCTAAGTCTCTCCCCTTCCTGACTGCGCCCCTTATCTCGGCACCATGTTGTCAGGCCCCTATCCTCTATCAACCCATCATCACTTTCCTTCCTCTTCTCTCAGCTCCTCCACTCTCTCACCACTTCCTCGCTGCCACACCCACGTCTGCCACCGCCTCCTCTCTGGCCTCCTTCTCATTAAGTCCCCCTTCCTCTCCGATTCCTCTCTCTGAACGCCTCTTCCGAACAGCCTCTTCTCTGAACGCCCTCCTCTGTACTCCGACGTCACTGAAACAGCTCCTGTCGGATGTTCCGCCTTTGCCCCTCCTCATACACTGCCCCGCTGAACTATCTCTCTGCCCTCTCTACCCTGCACGCCTTTTCTCTCCTCTCTGTCCACGCTCCTGCCTGCTCCCACCGCTCTATCTACCTCCTGTCTATCCCCTCCTCTCTGACCCCCATTTTCTCCTTCGCAATCTTCTCTCAATGCCATTTTATCTCCTCTCTCTACTCTCTGTACCACTTCCTCAGCGCCACGCCATACTGCATTCTCCTCTGTCCTACCCTTAGTCTGACCCCTTCTCTAACCCCTCTTCTCTTTCCCCTTTTAACTACACCCTTTTCTGCTCCCTCTCTGCAACTTCTCTACCACATCCCCTCTGCCACCTCTCTGTCCAACAGCCTCCTTACCCATTCCTCCCCTGCTTTCTTATCTCTCTCCACCTCCTCTAGCCCGTCCTTGCATCCCTTCTCTGGCATCTGTCCTGCCGTCTCTCCTCTACCACTTTCCTCTCTTCTGTCCCTTCTTCTCTTTCTCTGCCCCACTTTCATCAACCCTTTCACTACCCCTCCTCTTTCACAATCTCCTCTGTTCCATCTTCACTATTTGAGGGAAAGACCGTTGTCATGACATCATGCCACTTAGCTTCCTGTCACCTTTATGTACTCCTTGCAATAAGTCGCCATCAATCAAAATGGCCTTTGAGCGTGTCGACTCCTTACAAGCTGGTCTCTGCAATTCTACTCAAGGTCTTTAATGTGAATGTTGGATCTCTTCACTCGTCAAAATCTCAAACACTCTGTGTTTGAAAATGGGATTCAAAAACACATCCTCTTTCATAACAGTGAAAACGGGTATCAGACTGAAGTGTCGATAATTTTTTTTAGGATCTTGGGTATTTGGTTTCTTTGAAGTTCACTCATTTTGATCGCCAATTTGGTTGAATTTAAAGGAAAATATGAGAGAGGCACATGGATTCGCACAACACAGAAACATGTCGAGGTATCGTGTCGATCACTTGAATGAGCGAAGTATCGGGTGCTACGGAGCAAGTGCTGGTCAATGGGTGAGGTTTGCAATTTTTTTTCGTGGTCGGCGTGGGCATAGCGTTCGAAAGGTCTCGTCCACTGGAGCACGAATCTGTGACTCAATTTCATCGCTGTTGGTTGTCTCCTCCATCCCGGGCTGCGGGACACCTTCGATGGACGCCCTTTACTACTTGTAGTCTGGGATGCACCACGTTTGGCGTTCTGCCTCAGGGATGATGTTTGATATACGGTGGGTGAGCTGCTTTGCCAATGGTCTCTAATACGTAGTGTGTGAGTCAGGCTGCTGTACCCCTGGCTACTGATGGACAATCAGCGAGGCAAATCTGTTCTGCGCCGTCTGTAATACAGAAACAACAGGGACAGTCGGTTTCGTTAATGATCTCTGTTGCATATAAACCCCGGCGATGACCACACTGTCCGGAAGAGTCAACAGATAACCTATTATCCGGAAGATGAGTAGATTCTGAGACACAAGCTATCACGTGTCACGTCGAACAAGAGGGAGAGCGTAGTTTATACAAAATGGTTACAGACATTCCGTAAGTCCTGCGGAACTCGTTCTTCCGTGAAAGTCTTCCCGAAATCTAAAAATAAATGCTCACGAAAAGAGACTTTTAATGGTTGCGATCGAGTCCTGTGTTCGGTTAGGCGAACAATAAAACCACCGGACTGGAGGAAGAGTGAGATGGCACTGGAGAGTGTTGAAAGGAGATTAAGCAGGATTTTTCCTGGGATGCAACGATTTGATTATGTAGAACGACTGGACAGGCTGTGTTTGTTTTCCTTGCAGTGGAAGAGTTGAGGAGAAGTCTGAGAAAGTCAAAATTATGAGATACAAACATGTTATGGGAGACGAATAAGACCGGGTGTCATAGATATCTGGTGAAGAGAAAGAGGGCCATAGGATACCTGACGATTTATTTTCCAACGGGATACGGCTTGGATTGCTTCTTCATGGTCGCGGGAGACACAATGGGTCGAACGGCCGTTTAAGCTGATGCATCTAAATTGATAAATCTGGAAATCGGTTTATTATTGTCACATGTACATAGTGAAACACCTTTGTTCTGCATGCCATCCATATAGATCATTTCATTGCTCCAGTGCACTGATGTAACACAGGGGAAAACCATGCCAGAATGTAGAATAGAGTGCAGAGTAAGTGCACTACAGGCAAGCAATAAGGTGAAATGCCATTTTAGAGAAATAAAATGTAGATATAAAAGAGCAGGAAGATTATAACAGAAGTTCTGAGTTTATCTGCAGAGAGCAGCTTTCAATGATTTGCCGCATTCCGGCCCCGTTGATCTCCTATTAATTTTACTTAAAGTTACATAATACAAACCGCTTGCCACCATCTTGAATGAGGGTTGTTGCTTTAGATGCAGCAACCGTGATTGATGTAAAGCTGAGGTGTCAGATATCTAAAGCTGAGGTGTCAGATATCTCAATGATATCCTTGGTTGTTGTCAACTTCATCTGTGGGCTGTGTGATACATACAATCGACGGGCATTTATGCCAGTGGCGTGTGGTACTCACATAGTGGGCGTTCTGCTTCATCTATGGTGGATGATACCCTGTGGGCACCCTGTTCTGCCAATGGTCTCAAATACATACACTGTGAGTCACCCTTGCTTTATGTCTGATAAAGCTCCGGTAATACAGAAAAACTAGAGGCATTCTCCTTTCTTAACGTTAACGATCTCTGTTATGGATTGATTTTGGCGATGACCCTGCTGACAGGCAGAATTGATAACTAACGCGTTGTCCTTAATATTAATATATTGTGGGAGCCAAACTCCAGGGTGTCACACCGAAAAAGAGGGAGACTTTGGTTTATATTAACCGGATCACAGAGCATTCAGTATGTTCTATGTAACATGTTCTATTTAAGACGTGCGAATGTTCATATTTTTCCCAAAAAGAAAAGTATTGATTTCGCGAATTTAGTTAAGTTTATACCAATAGCTGTTCAGTCCTGTGCTCGGTACAGCAAATAATTAAATAAAAACACACACACAAGAAAAAACTGTCTTGCAAAGCCGAGAACACTCAATCGATGAGCCGTACTCAATTTCATTTGGACAACGAAATGGCAGAAAATGTAAGAGCCTAATTTGATTCTGCTTTCTTAAAGAAAACGTAGCAAATTGTACAGGAAATTGATTTTTTTAAAAAACTGCAGTACTGTAAAATGGTAGCCTGTCAGTTAGCAGCTATGGAAAGAGAAACAAGTTAACCTTTCAGATCCTTCCTCAGAAATATCGGGAGGGAAAGCCGATATTCACAGAGCACAATGATCCACACATCAAAGTAACGAAGAAGTAGCCCTGGAAATAACTAATGAATTCAAACTCGTTTTTCAGAATTCGGCAATCTCTGGAACAGATACAGAGGTTGAATGAAGTGGAATGTTACGGACTCAGTGAAAGTCCCTTTAATATAGAGTGTGTGTGTGTGTATGTGTGTGTGGGGCGTGCTTACGTCAATAGAAGATAAAGGACGTAATTACGTTGTTGAAGAAGTTAGAAGAAGGAGAGAGAGAGAGAGAGAGAGAGAGAGAAGGGAGAGAGACACCAGCCTGCTAGTTTTCTCTATCGATGGATGAGAAACAATAACTGTGTCTGCCACTGAAATCCATGTATGGAAATTGGAAGTAATCCGGTGGAGTTCACTTTGTTGCTGACCTGGAGAAGGAAACAGGTATTTGTGTGTGGACGACCTTGATTCGGATGCTTTTCGGGGTGAGGAAGTCACTACCGAGTAAACGCTGGAGTGTCGTTTGGGTGCCATCATGGAACATTTGGATTTCGTATTTACTCTCCCTATGTTTCTCTACGTCTACGTCTTACCTTCAGACAACGGTGGTTGTTGAAGAAGCCCTTGCTCATGTTTCACTTTATAGCTTGCGGAACTGAACTTTAAGAACCATTCCGGAACTGGGAGTTTTGGACTTTGCCACACACACACACGACGAGTTTAGTTTTGGGGTTAACGTTCAAGGTTTAACATTTTTGAATTCTAACATACTAACATTTTTACTTTTATTTTACGTATTATCATAAGTAGTGATTAATAAAATAGTTTTTAACACTAAATCATGCTCAGTGTGTTTCTTTTGTTGCTGGTTCGTGACAAAATTGGGAGCTCGTCCGGGATAGCTCCGAAGGTTAACGAGATTCGTCCGGGATCCAATCCAAAGATTAACGAGTGTCGTCTGGGATCATTCCCCAGATTGACAAGATTTGTTCGGGATTCAATCCAAAGATTTTTGAGGGAGATCTGATAAATTCTGTTTAATTGGCTTGTGTGTGTGGAAACCAGCAGCAATGGATATTAAGGCAATTTTGGAGTCACCAACCCAAAAGGGATTGGAGGTGGCGAAAAAGGATGATTTGATAAAGATTGCTATAAGGCTAAACCTTACAGAAGTAAAGCAGTCTATGAGAAAGGCAGATATTCAGAGACTGATAGCTGGCCATTATGTGGAAAAGAAGGTGTTTGAGAAGGAAGTGTTAAAACAGTTTCCTGGCAGTGAAATAGCAATTTCTTAGGCACAGGTGCAGCTGGCAAAGATAGAGGCTGAAAGAGAACAAACCCAGTTAAAGATAGAGGCTGAACGAGAACACAAGAGATTAGAGGCCGAACGAGAGTAAAAGAGATTAGAGGCCGAACAAAAGAAATTAGAGACTGAACAAGAGATAACTCGGATGAAGTTAGAGGCTGAACGGGAACGGAAACTAATTCGGTTAAAGTTTGAGGCAGAGGAGGAGGAAAAACAGAGGCAGCATGAGTTACAAATGAAGCGTAGGAGTTCGGAATCTGATTCTGATTATGGTTTGTCAGCCAGCAGGGAAGTTCGATTAGTCCCTCCGTTTGAAGAAGATCAGGTTGATCAGTATTTCCAACATTTTGAAAAGGTTGCTGTGAGTTCAAACTGGCCAAGGAAAGGATGGGCTCTTATGGTACAGAGTGTGATTAAAGGTAAAGCTCAAAAAGCTTATTCTGCTTTGTCTGCTGAGGATGCAGCTGATTATACCAAGGTAAAACAAGCTATATTGAAGGCCTATGAATTGGTACCTGAAGCTTATAGACAAAAATTTAGAGACTTGAGGAAATCTGCAGATCAGACTTATATGGAATTTGCCAATGGAAAGAGAATATGTTTTCAACGATGGTGCCTGGCTAAAAATGTAGATGGGGATTATGATAAATTGACAGAATTGATACTAGTGGAAGACTTTAAAAGATGTGTTCCAGCTGAATTAACAACATATTTAAATGAAAAGGCAGTGGAAACTTTACAAGAAACTGCTAGGTTGGAAGATGATTATGCTTTAACCCATAAATCCAAATGGGGACAACCTAAAACCTTTCAAAACAGTTACAAAGACAATCCAGGTAAACCGGAGATTAAATTGGGAGGTAATAAAAAAGGAAAAGATGAAAAGAAGCCAGTGCTGGAGAAACCTGTTGAGCGTACTTGTTATTACTGTAGGAAACCTGACCATGTGATGCCTAATTGTGCCCTTTTGAAGAAAAAGAAGGAAGCTGTGCCCAATGCTTGCTTTCAGGCAATTAAAAATCAAAAAGGTTTAGGAGATGCTGTTAAAGACCAGTTCTTGCAAGTGGGAAAAGCGGAAAACTTGGAGGAGGTGAGAAAAGAATTCCGTTCGTATGTATCAGAGGGTTTTGTTTCACTGAATTATGAGTCACCCCAGGTGCCAGTGAAAATTCTTAGAGATACTGGGGTTAGTCAATCTCTCTTGCTGGACAGTGTTTTAAATTTTGGTGAAGAAAGTGACACTGGTGAAGTAAATCTCGTACGAGGCGTTACAGGTGAGACCATGTCTATCCGTTTTCACAGGGTGATTTTAAAGTCAAAGTTCGTAGAGGGACCAGTCGAGATAGGGATAAGACCTAGTTTGCCAGTGGAAGGAGTTTCTTTGTTATTGGGAAATGACCTTGCAGATGGAGAAATTGTTCCTGTGGTACGGTTAACAACCAAACCAAAGATTGATGAGTCTGAGAATGATCCAGATGTTTACCCATCATGTGCGGTGACTAGAGATAGAGCTAGAGAATTAGCCAAGACAGACAGTCCGATGCAGTCTGATGTAGTTCCTTGTGACAGTCCTAAACAGGAAGCAAATTATGATGCCTTATCTGAGACTTTTCTGTCTTCACTGGAGGATCAACATCCTTATAGTGAGACTGAATTTAAAGATTTGTCTTTGTCGAGGAAGGATTTTATGGTGGAACAGACAAAGGACCCTGAGTTGACAGAATTGAAAGAAAAAGCACTCTCATGTGAGGAGATTGAAAAAGTGCCAATGGGATACTATGTCAAAAATGGAGTGTTAATGAGGAAATGGAGACCTCCTCATGTTCCTGTTACTGAGGAATGGGAAGTTATTCATCAGGTTGTTGTTCCAAAAGTTTATAGGGATGAGATTTTAAACCTGGCCCACAGTATGCCTTTGGGTGGTCATTTTGGGGTGAATAAAACTGTAGGGAAGATCTTGAAACAATTCTATTGGCCTGGTTTGAGAAAAGATGTGGTGATGTTTTGTCGAACCTGCCACACATGTCAGCTGGTAGGTAAACCAAATCAAAAACCCCCTGTGGCTACTTTGAAGCCAATTCCTGCTTTTGGTGAACCCTTTTCGAAGGTGATTGTGGACTGTGTTAGCCCATTACCAAGGTGTAAGACTGGAAATCAGTATTTGTTAACCATCATGTGTGCCACTTCTAGATTTCCAGAGGCAATACCCCTTAGAAATATTAAGGCCAAGACGGTATCAAAGGCTCTTGTAATTTTTTTTACCTTGTTTGGTTTGCCAAAAGAAATCCAATCTGATCAAGGTAGTAATTTTATGTCAAAAATTTTTCAACAAATAGTCTATGAGCTGGGAGCAAAGCAGATTGTATCATCTGCATATCACCCAGAATCTCAAGGAGCTCTGGAGAGATTTCATTCTACTCTCAAAAATATGCTGAAGACTTATTGCTTTGAAAACACTAAGGATTGGGACGAAGGTATCCATTTACTTTTGTTTGCCGTTAGAGAATCAATCCAGGAGTCAATAGGATTTAGTCCATTTGAGCTTGTATTTGGACATAGGGTGAGAGGACCTTTGGAGTTGTTAAGAGAGCAATGGGTTAATGAGGAAGTTCACTTGAGCCTGTTGGACTATGTCCAAAAATTTAAAACTCGGTTGGAGAGAGTCTGCCAGCTGGCGAGAGAGAATTTGAAAACAAGCCAGATAAGAATGAAGACATATTTTGATAGACGTGCTCGGCCTAGGACATTTGCAGTGGGGCAAAAGGTGTTGGTATTTTTCCCTAGCCAAAATAATCCCTTGCAATCTCGTTTTTCTGGACCCTATGTTATTGAATCTCGAGTGACTGATCTAACATATATAATCAAAACACCAGATAGACGCAAGAAAACACAGCTCTGTCATGTAAACATGCTAAAGCCTTATTATGAGAAGGATTCAGTTGTGGCCTTGGTGGATGATGTAAAGGTTGTTTCTAGAATGCCTGATGTTGATGTTGAGGAAAGCCAATTTAGACCAAATATTGTTCCATCGAAACTAAAAAAACAAAATATCATGGAGAACCTTGAAACGAAGTTGGACCATTTACAAGTTTCACAAAAACAACAGATGAGAGAATTAATTTTAAAATTTAAAAATCTGTTCCCAGATGTTCCAAACAGAACATCGATAATTACCCATGATGTTGATGTTGGGGATGCAAAACCAATCAAACAACACCCATATCGAATGAATGTGGAAAAAAGTAAACTTGTTGATCAGGAACTAAAGTACATGTTGGAAAATGATATTATTAGACACTCTCCTTCAAATTGGAGTTCGCCCTGTGTTATTGTACCTAAACCTGATGGAACTGTTAGATTTTGCACAGATTACAGGCAAGTGAATGCTGTAACAAAGTCAGATGCTTACCCTATTCCTAGGGTGCGAATGATTGCATAGATAGAGTGGGAAAGGCAAAATTTCTTACAAAGATTGACCTATTAAAAGGCTACTGGTGTGTTCCATTAACAGATAGAGGAAGGGAGATTTCAGCCTTTGTAACCCCTTCTGGATTGTATGAATACAATGTTTTGCCATTTGGAATGAAAAATGCTGCAGCAACATTTCAAAGAATGATTAATTCAGTGATTCATGGATTAAAACATACAGATGCCTACATTGACGACTTAGTGACTGGGAATGATACTTGGGAAGATCACATCTCTGCGTTAGAAAGGTTGTTTGAAAGACTTTCTGAGGCTAACCTTACAGTTAACTTGGCTAAAAGTGAATTTGGCCATGCCACTGTGACGTATCTTGGTTATGTTGTAGGTCAAGGCAAGCAAGCTCCTGTTCAGGCAAAAGTTCAAGCAATATCTGAGTTCCCTATTCCCACAGGTACGAGGACTGTTAGAAGATTTTTGGGAATGGTTGGATATTATCGCAAATGTTGTAAAAATTTTGCTGATATTGCTCTTCCCCTAACTAATCTTCTGAAGGAGTAAAGTTTGTTTGGACAGATTCTTGTCAAGAAGCATTTGAGAAGCTGAAAGCCATGTTATGCTACCATCCTGTGCTCAAATCACCTGACTTTGAAAAGCCATTTTCATTAGCAGTAGATGCCAGTGATGAAGCTGCAGGAGCTGTGTTGTTGCAGAAGGACCATCCTGTAGCTTACTTTTCAAAGAAATTTAATGAGCATCAAAAGAATTATTCCACCATAGAGAAAGAATTACTGTCGCTTGTTTTAGCCTTGCAACATTTCAGTGTATATGTTTGCACCGCTCAGAAACCATTGACTGTATATACAGATCATAACCCATTGGTTTTCCTGAGCCGAGTCAAAAACAAGAACAGAAGGTTGTTAAACTGGAGTTTAATTTTGCAAGAGTTTGATCTCATGATAACTCACATTAAAGGCAAAGATAATGTGATTGCTGATTGTCTTTCTCGATGTTAAATGGGAAACATATATCTGTACTAATCTGATAGTCTGTAGTTGTGTAGCATGATAATTATTCACATTACTAACTGTATGCGCGGTTAAATTTTTCTTGGGAAATTTTTTTTAGGTGGGAGGTGTTACGGACTCAGTGAAAGTCCCTTTAAGATAGAGTGTGTGTGTGTATGTGTGTGTGGGGCGTGCTTACGTCAATAGAAGATAAAGGACGTAATTACGTTGTTGAAGAAGTTAGAAGAAGGAGTGAGAGAGAGAGAGAGAGAGAGAGAGAGAAGGGAGAGAGACGCCAGCCTGCTAGTTTTCTCTATCGATGGATGAGAAACAATAACTGTGTCTGCCACTGAAATCCATGTATGGAAATTGGAAGTAATCCGGTGGAGTTCACTTTGTTGCTGACCTGGAGAAGGAAACAGGTATTTGTGTGTGGACGACCTTGATTCGGATGCTTTTCGGGGTGAGGAAGTCACTACCGAGTAAACGCTGGAGTGTCGTTTGGGTGCCATCATGGAACATTTGGATTTCGTATTTACTCTCCCTATGTTTCTCTACGTCTACGTCTTACCTTCAGACAACGGTGGTTGTTGAAGAAGCCCTTGCTCATGTTTCACCTTATAGCTTGCGGAACTGAACTTTAAGAACCATTCCGGAACTGGGAGTTTTGGACTTTGCCACACACACACACGACGAGTTGAGTTTTGGGGTTAACGTTCAAGGTTTAACATTTTTGAATTCTAACACACTAACATTTTTACTTTTATTTTACGTATTATCATAAGTAGTGATTAATAAAATAGTTTTTAACACTAAATCATGCTCAGTGTGTTTCTTTTGTTGCTGGTTCGTGACAGGAATAAATTCCGTTGTTTGAAATAGTATATATATCGAGAAAAATTGATTATGAAGAAATGAGCCTGACATTGGAAGAGATAGAAAGGACAGCGTACATTGGAAAATACGCTTGGGAGATCGTGGTAAAATCACACAGAGCCAATGCAGATTTGCCAAAGAGAAACTTCAATGGTCGATTAAAGAATTATTGGGAGTGGTTAGAGCAGTGGTTTTCAACTTTTTTCATGCTGCGGCTCTCGAGAACATGTCCTTGTAAGATGGCGGACCCCCAAAGCCCACAAAATCAAACAATGGATGTGTCATGCATTCAACATTTAAACTACTGCACATAGGCACTATTGAAATAGTGACCATTTCAATCACCAGTAATTACCAGCGGCGTCTTTCAGTGTTCAGTTCAATGTGAATGTTGTGCCTGTTTTACACTACAGAGTTTGTCCAAATGTTATGGGATGTGCGACAAACATACGCGTATGTTATCCTCAATATTCAGTCTTGATATGTATTTGGTTTTCATGGCAGTGACTGCAGAAAATGCTATTTCGCACAAGTAAGTGGTTGCAAGTGGTAACAGAACATATTGACGGCTTTGCCGGACCGCAGTGGATACTCCTGGGAACATGATATCCAGAACGACAACAGTGACATTCGGTTGAACTGCAAGAGCAAAGTCCTGTCGGATGACAGTTCAGCCAATTCTTCTTCTTCACGTCGAGTTAAATCAGTAAGCATGCATTCAAACGGATTTCAAATCCAATCAAGCCTACTCGTGTCAACGTCGCCGAAATACTGATGAAAATAATGTAACAGATGTTTAATATGGTTCAAAACGGTGCTCTCAATGGCCTCTGTCTTAGTCTCGTACACTGGCAGAAAGTCAGCCAGCAACGGAAACATACCATAGACGTCTTGCCCGTATCTTCCCTTCCAGATACGGATTTTTTTTTTCTGGAAGGCATTGATTTTGTCATGATTTTCGGAATATTTAAGCCAGGTCTTTGCAATGATAGATTTAAGCTGTTCAAAATGTTGAAAATATCTGCAAGATAAGCTAATCTGACAACCCACGTCTCATCTGTCAGGAACTGTGCCAATGCTCCGTTATGCTCATTTAGAAAAATGAGCAGTTCATCTCGCAGTTCATATACACGCTGCACAACGCGGCCTCGTGACGGCCATCTGACTTCTGTATGTAGCAACAAATGCTTATGCTCGGCTTCCATTTCACGGCACTTGTTTTCAAACAAACGATGATTGAGCGGCCTGGCTTTGATAAAGTTAACGATATTTAATGCACGTGCAAAACTCATCCGAAAGATTTCCATCCATATCCTTTGCAGCCAAAGCCTCACGGTAAATCATGCAGTTGGTTGCTGCGACATGTGGAGCTACTTCTTTCACTCAAGTTACTAGACCCGACTTCCGTCCCGTCACTGCGGGAGCACCATCTGTACATACTCAAATACACCGTGTCCACGCCAATGCCGATTGTACAAAAAAAGTGTCAAGCACACGGAAAAGTTCTTCGCCGGTTGTAAGCCCTGGGAGCGCCTTGCAAAACGAAAAGTCTTCCAAAGCATCTCCTTTCCAGCAATATCGAACATTAACCAACAACTGCTCAATACTGAAAGCATCAGTACTTTCATCCAGCTGAATCGCAAATCTGATTTGCTGAAGACGTGCTATGAGTTGGCTCTGTATATCTTCTGCCATATTGCCAATTCTTCTGCTTACTGTGTTATCAGACAGTGGAATGGCTTTCAGTTTTTGACTGGATTCTTTTCCCAGTGAAAATTCGCAAATATCTACTGCTGCAGGGAGTATGAGCTCTTCTACAATTGTGTGAGGTTTTCTGGAACGTGTTATTCGTAATGCTACCAAATATGATGCGCGAAGAGCCTTCTCATTTACAGTGGCGCAGGCTGTCATTCTGCCTTTTGTGCTTGAGGTACAGCTCCTTTTGTCGCTCAAAATAATCCTTCGGCTTACTGGCAATATCTGGATGCACTGTTGTTAAATAGCGCTTCGATTTCGCTGGTTTCATGCATCGTTGGACAGTGTTTGCAAACACACAACACAGAGAGGTTGGTCCGCATTTGTCCCCACTGCGATGAAGCCATATGAAATGTATTCTGGATCGTTGTTGCATTGTTTTCTCTTTCGGTCACCCTTATCCCCTTCGTCATCAGAATCTTCCGGTTTCTCGTCAGCTTTTCTCTTCAGAACTTTCTACATGCTCAGCAGTACACGCTGGAAAGTTTAATTACTATTACTGATAAACAAAGTTATCAAAACTAATCCAAAATTTACACGTTTGGCACTTTTCGTTTAATAATGACGTCACAGTGGCGTAAATTCACTGTAAGTAAGCAATATTATTAAGGCACACCAACAACGTCACTCAGTCTCGCTAACACTACAGTGCACAACAGAATAGTAGTGAGTAGTGAACACTACCGACTACTCTGACTACAAAAATCGAATATTAAGCGGCAGCTTACCGGAAGGGAACATCGTCTAAGTCTCTAAGATTGTCACCTATAACAGATAGAACAGATATGACCGATTTTCTGTATAGTGGAAAACTGGAGCAAGCAAGTAAGCTACGTCTTTGTAACAGGTCGCTTTTCTTTTTCTTTTCTTGGCTTGCTCGCGGACCCCCTGGCAAGCACAGGTTGAAAGCCTGTGCTTTAGAGGACGTACCGATCATAGCAGATGAGGGAGAACCAGTAATTTGGGTGTCTTAGGACTTCCAGAAGGCCTTTTGATTCCGTCTCATACAAGAGAGTAACGTGCAGTATTAACGTTCACGGGACTGGGGAAAAGTTACTGTTGTAGATCGGGAACTGGTCGCGACGTCAGAATGAACAGGTATTTCCCAATTCTCAGGCAGTCACGAGAAAGTTACCCGTCAGATGAGGACATCATCAATGATTTAGATGACGGAATTAAATATATCTATTTCAATAAGGGCTTTAAAGCTGAGTAAGAGAGCGAGATATGAGGGAGAATACAGAAAATGCGAGTGTGTATTGGACAGCTTGGATATGTGGGTGAATGAAGGGCGTAGGCAGATTAAAGTGGAGAAATGGACATTTCATCGATTTTGATGGCAAGATAGGAAGGCAGATGAGTATCGTAACGGAGGAAAATTGGGAAAGTGGATATTGGAACAAGTATTGACGTATTTGTGCAAGTGACTTAGAAGTTTTCGTTCAAGTGCCTCAAGCGGTTTAGCAATGAATTAATATGTTGGCCTTCATAGTCTGAGGATTCGAGTGAAGTAGCAATGATGATTTACTGCAAATGTACCGCGTCTTGTTGAACCATTATAATTTTATAAGTTGATGTTTGTTCCTCATGACGTAGAAGGAGAATTTCGGCCGATCAAGTCTGTGCTGGCTGTCAGGAAAGTGATATTGATCTCCCACTCTCCTACACTTTTGTTTGTATTCTATTTTCTAACGCATGCATATCAACAGCCCCTCGATTCTTCAATGTACCACCTGCACCGTCGGGGCCGTACAGTAGTGAATTCAGCCAATAACGACCCCGTGTTTTGAATGTGAGAGGATTCTGAAGCTCAACCCCTCATGGAGAACGTGCAAACCGCACTCAGGAAGAACCGGACGTCAGAATAGGTCGGGGTCTCTGGGACAGTGAGTAACCTGGTGTGCATTCTGCCATCCCTTAAGAACCGATAAAGGCTCTTTGACTCTGATAACTCTCTTTGCCTTTCTGGACATGTTTCCAGCGATTACCATTTTAATTCAGATTTTCTCTTTCAGTCATGAGCCGGAGGTTCTCGTCATTTTCTGTACCATTGTATGTTCGACAGCGTTTGTTTCAATAAGTTTCATGATTTGGGGGATGGCGCTCTCAGAGACAAGTTGTTTCGTTGAGATCTTCACATTTATTCTGGACAGTGCAAGAATTGTGCCAGCGAAAACAGAGCATTCCCATGAGTTTCTACGGGATTCATCATTCTCCTGAGGCATCTTCGCAGTTCCTCATGTAAATCTATGCATAAACTTCCAGTCTCTTCCTTCACACATGCTTGTTTAATGTTCTCTTAAAATTATTCTTATTACTTTCTTATATTATATGCATATGGCTACCTTTTTTGGCAGATATATTCTTTTACCCTTCAAAACCTTCAATCCTTTTCACGGCTTCGGTTAAAACAAAACTTTCTTCATTGATTGTTTCTGATGAGGCAAATGACCTGGTTGATTCCCATGCTTCCCAGGTATCATCGCTGTCAGCATCTCCATTTCACTTTGTAGGCTTGCATGCAGTCATGTTAGCTGGAGTAGCATTCGGACATGCGATTTAGGAACAGGGTATTCCATGCGGCCCTTTTAGGTTGCTTCTCTGCTTAAACCTCACCACTCCATTCCCGACAAACTGCGGTAGCCTCACATTTCATTGATTTTAAATGTCAATCTACCAACACAATAAATGCTTTTATCCTCTGCTTCTATCGTCATTAAGAAATTGTGTCCTAAATGCTGACTCCCCTCATGGAGAACCGTCAATCGTACCTGTCATAAATAGATTGTATCTGTCTCTAGATTGAACTACATAAGGAAATATCCCTTGCACGCTTCTTATGGTAGGTCACAGAATTGAAATGCTGGCTTTCTCTTTCCAGAGATGCTGCATGACGCGCCGTTTTTTTTTGCAGCATTTTATGTTCATCTTTAAGATTTTCCAGGTATCTGCCTTTTTTTTGTAAACATGTCATCTATACCACATGTTCCCTGTGATGATTTCTCCGCGCTAAACGTGATTCAGATCAGCCACCTATCCTTTTTTCTAATCATCTTGGACAAAACCCTAATCGTTCCGCACTACATCAGAAGGCATATTGCAAGGGAGGATGGATTTGCAACTGACAGCGTGTTGAGATGGATAAATACCCAAGGCCTGATCTAGTGCATCTTCGGACTTCGGAAGAGGCTGGAAGAGAAATTGCGGAGGCCCTTGCCGAAATAATTACTTCATCGTTAGCCAGTGGTGAAGTTATGAAAGACTGGAAGGTGTCTAATGTCGTTACGATTTTAAGAAGGGTAGCATGGGCAAGCCAGGGAACTACAGGCCGGTCAGCCTGATATGAACAGTGGGGAAGTTACTGGAAGGAATTCTGAGGGACAGGATCTACCATCATTTGGATAGACGGGATCGGATTAAGAGTAATCAGCATGGCGTTGCACATGGAAAGTCGTGCCTGACGGAAATTTGGAGTTCTTTGAAGAGGTAGCCAAAAGTACAGAAGAGGACATGGCTGCAAAGGTTGTCTATTTGGACTCCAGCAAATCCTTCGACAAGGTCCCGCATTGTTGTCTGGAAGGTTATGTCCCATGAAATCAAGGGAGAGCTGGTTGGGTGGATTCAAATTTGGCTCGGAAGTAGGAATCAGAGGGTGGTGGTTGAAGATTGTTTTTCAGAACGGAGGCCGGTGACCAGTGGTTTGGCACATCGATTGGTGTTGGGACCCTTGTTATTCGTTATTTATGCAAATTTCATGGATGTTCGAGCTTTATCAGTAAGCTTGTGGATGTCACGAAGTTTGGCGGTGCTGTTGGAGGTAAAGAAGGTTACCGTAGATTACAGGGGAATCTACATCAGTTACGGAAGTGGGTAGGGGAGTTGAAAATGGATTCCAATATAGATAAGTGTGAGGTGATGCATCTTGGAAAGGCAAACCGAAGAAGGACACAGTGTGAAAGGTCGGCTACAAGAGAGTGTAATGGAACAGGACCTAGGAGTACAAGTGCATAGTTCGGTGAAAGCTGCTTCACAGGTAGACAAGGCGCTGAAAAAGACGTTTTGCCTGTGTCACGAACCAGCAACAAAAGAAACACACTGAGCATGATTCAGTGTTAAAAACTATTTTATTAATCACTACTTATGATAATACGTAAAATAAAAGTAAAAATGTTAGTATGTTAGAATTCAAAAATGTTAAACCTTGAACGTTAACCCTAAAACTAAACTCTTCGTGTGTGTGTGTGGCAAAGTCAAAAACTCCCAGTTCCGGAAAGGTTCTTAAAGTTCACTTCCGCAAGCCATAAGGTGAAACATGAGCAAGGGCTTCTTCAACAACCACCGTTGTCTGAAGATAAGACGAAGACGTAGAGAAACATAGAGAGAGTAAATACGAAATCCAAATGTTCCATGATGGAACCCCAGCGACACTTCAGTGTTTACTCGGTAGTGACTTCCTCACCCCGAAAAGCATCCGAATCGTGGTCGTCCACACAAATACCTGTTTCCTTCTCCAGGTCAGCAACAAAGTGTACTCCACCGGATTACTTCCAACTTCCATACATGGATTTCAGTGGCAGACACAGTTATAGTTTCTCATCCATCAATAGAGAAAACTAGCAGGCTGGTGTCTCTCTCCCTTCTCTCTCTCTCTCTCCTTCTTCATCTAACTTCTTCAACAACGTCATTACGTCCTTTATCTTCTATTGACGTAAGCACGTTCCACACACACATACACACACACTCTCTATCTTAAAGGGACTTTCACTGAGTCCGTAACACCTGCTGGCCTTCGTCGGTCAGTGCATTGAGTATGGGATCAAGGAACTTATGCTGCAGTTATATAATTCGTTGGTGAGGCCGCACTTGGAGTATTCTGTACAGTTTTCGTCGCCATATTATAGAAAATACATGGTTAAGCAGGAAAGAATGCAGAGATGATTGACGAGGATGTTGCCAGGACTTGGCCTGAGTCACAGTTAGAGGTTGGACAGCCAAGATCTTTATCTCTTGGAACGTAAGAGAATAAGGGGTGACCTTGTAGAAGTGTTTAAAAGTTTTTGAGACATACAATATGTGGATGGTAACAGTATTTTCCCCAGGGTAGGGGAGTCCAACACTAGGGGGTATATGTTTAAGGTGAGATGGAAAAGATTCAAAAGGGACCTGGGGAGCAACATTTCAAACCACAAGTCGTTGAGTATATGGAATAAGCTGTCAGAGACAGTGGTTGACGCAGGTACAACAGTATAATTTAAGAAGCACTTCGATAAGTACATGGAGGTGCGGGGCTTGGAGGAATATGGGCCGAACGCAGGAAATTGGGACCATTTGTCAGAATGGTGACGGTGGTCTGAAGGGTCTGTACGCATGTCTATTCCTCAATGAATCTGTGACGGTAAGGTCGACCATCTATTTCTGGCATCAGGCTGCAAAAAACATGTTCCAAACCATTCATTAACACTCAATTCATTAACACCTTCCTTAAATCGGCAGGACAAAACTATACATAGTATCCTCAATGTTGTTTCTCTAATGCCCGTTCTGTTTGACATAATTGCCTTACATATTTATTCAAAAAGCCCAGCAATATGGAATAAAATTGTGTTGAGTTCGCAAATTGTTTGTTCTATTTACACACCAGTGATTTATACCTCTCTCTTCTTCTTTGAGTTCGGAAAACGCTGAAAATATGTCGAGACCGGCTGGGCATCTCTTCATTACTTTTGAACTCTGTTATTCTTGGCCATCTTGTTTTCAATGAGTTTTCTAAACTTTGGCACAGAATGTCTCATTGCGCCTTTTGTGAAGGTTGCCACGTCCCAACACGTGTCTTTTCCTGCTGTGCTAAGCAGGTGAAGTTGAGCTGACCAAATGGGCAGTTAACTTAGATTTCGAAGTGCTTACATCTGTCTAACTGGACAGTATTTACAGTTTTCTGTACTTCATTCTTTCCCTAGGAATAGAAAAATGAAAGAAAATGTAATGGAATAGAAAAGTTACCAGGGATACAATCATACTAATTATGAATTGCTTGGTTGTTTGTCAAAGAAGGTGATGCGGTTTATTTGCTAAGTAGCCTGCACAATTTATTTGGAGCATTTTACGATGGGAAGAACAGTACCGATTCCAAACCTTGAATTAGGTCCCTACATTATATGGCTATCTTGTATTTCATATCTTCAAAGCTTAAACTTTGCAGAAGTACTGAAAGCCAGAATTCCAGATTTTGTTTTCATTTCGTGTTTTACCTGAAATGTACAATGTACGGGAGATTTCCAATGAAAAAATGTTAAACTGTTTGTTTCGAGAAGTACAGTTAATAGAGTGAAGTGTTTCAGAAAATAAGGCACGGAGCTCTGTGGAATGGAACAATAAAGTTCCTCTCATGCAGGAGGCGAAGGTGAAAGAAAAGCAAAACAACATAGCGCTGCGTGTAATATTTACGGAAGGTTAAAACGTGGCGAAGTGATAAATTATGGATTTCAATGGAAGTTTATGCATTTTAATACATTGGAATTAAGACAGAGAACACTGTTGTAAGTCACGAGGTATGGCCGTGGTCAGTGAGCGGGATATTGTTTGAGGCCTAACATCTGCATGGATTTAACCATGTCGAGGTAGCAGATTAAGAATACGCAAGGTTCAGAGATATTTTTTTAGCGAAATGCAAGCAGTTATGAACAACAATTCAAATGCGAATGAAGGCCACAGTGGAAACGCAGCAGATATATAAATAAGAAAAATAATCGAAGATGAACGTGTTTTCCAGATAGAAAGTGGGGTATGCATCAACCGTGTATGGTACCGTCCGGATCAGTGGCGGACCGCTTTGCTTTTGTGTTCCTGCTCTAATTCGTTCCCTGTTTGAATGAAGAGGACCCCGTCGCCTCGGCCAGCTTCCCAGCTGTGATTACGGATTTTGCTTGTTAGTGATTCTAATCTCTGAGATTACTGAGTATTTTACCGCAGTCGCAAACTCCTGTCTGAACTTTGATTGAGTAACTCCATCAATAAATGGGTTTCTGCACAAACTTAAATTCCGCACCATATTTAGCCGTGTTGGCCGAAGATATATTTGGAATTTCTGTAATCGGTGGGATATCTTCCTGCAATATTATAATACATGTAATACAGAGCAGTCGTTCACCACAGGAGGATCAAACTTCCAGATATGGCGAACAGTAAAACCACAGACCTCTTCCTCCTCTCCATCTCTGGGTCACTGTGATTCTCTCCCTTGCACTGAACCCTTAGACCCCTGCGGACTCGGCTAGCCACTAACATGTCCCTGACTGTCAGAAAGTTGATCATAAAAATAAAAGCGAATGGGAGCAATGGGACGACAATCCTCTCAAACTTGACGAATACAATCCAGCCTTGTTCAATATAATTGCTAGCCTTTTTCACTGCAGAACCACGGCATGCTGTCGATTAACTCTTTGGCTTCAGATATAAAATAGAAGGGGACTTTTTGAAGACTTTCTGTAGCCGCTGTTTTCTCGGTGCAATATTTTGTCTTCAGCTTCTGGCAACAAATGAGGACAAAGCGCTCAAAGGTGAAACCAACGGTGAACCAGACAGAACAGTCTCTCCTCGCACACATGATGGCAAAAAATAACACTGCAGTGTGGAAAGATGGCTCGAAAATATCCGGAAAAATGAAAGCTGATGTGCCTCAGAATGACCCCGGTGAAGACAGAAATTATATCCGCCGATGCCATGGCCATTGGGTAACGAGTGGCGCAGGTGGAGAGGCCGCTCTTTCCCCGGGACAGGATCACAATCGCAGCTAAATTCACTGGAAATAAGAAGACAGAATTAGCAACAATGGATGAAGTTATCTGCGCTTTGGAACCAATTTTAGAAAGGCTCGATTGCGTCCTGGTCTGTTGTTGGATGCAAAAATGAATACAAATACCACACTGCACCAAGATGTCCATATCAACTTCAGAAAGACAGGACAAGGAAGAAGTGGTTAAACGCCGTAATGCTATGGAATGGACTTTACGTCAGCAGAAATGTTCCCGTCAAATCTGATCATGGGGCAACTTCACTGCAAGATCAGCGAGTAGTGTTGCCAGACACAGAGCGAAGCTAGAGCTAAAAGAAACAAAATTAAGCCCTCCTATAATGATATATCTTATATCGTTGTAAATTCGGCCCTTGATCCTGAATTAAGCCTGGTGCACGGCCTGTTGGGATATTTCACCACCTCTCAATGCAAATCAATTCTGACTTGCTGCCAGAGTGGAAGTATTCCCTGAACGTGATGGGATATTTTCGGGCTATCGGCAGACCGCCAGAAAACTGAGACGTCGCCAATGTCAAAGGATATTTGAAACGCGCCGCTAAACACACGGAAAACTAAATGTTTACTTGTTCTTTGTGGCGCTGGATCATCAGCCAGGGGATGAGGAGGGACAAAACTTAACAAAGCTGATAATCGCTGCGTAAATTGATCGTGTAATTTAACGACATTTAGTTTATTAACGGGAATGGTATTTAACATTCAATGAGGATTAAATTATCCGATTAAAAAATCAAAAATATAATATTGAAAATATGCAATATCGAAATGCATTCAATAAATTCCTCTCTACAAACCTGTAACGATCATCACTTCTCTTCTTACTCCGGGACTTGACTACATTCAAATATTGTTGAAGGAATCAAAACTTCCATCAAAGGCACATACACATTATAGATACACATTCTGCTGAGAAAATGGAAGAAAGATTACATATAATTCCCGCAACCAAATATCATAGTTTGTCTGTTCTAGGCGTTGTGGTCACCGCTAAACCAGCAAGCAGAATTGTCAGACACAGAGCAAAACCAGAACTCAGAAAACAAAATAAAATTACGAGTCCGTAGTAAATTACCGGGGAGACAAATAACAGCAATGACCATGTAGTATATTTTTCGGATACTGTAAAATATTTCCATTATTTTAGCTATGTATTAATTCGTCCGCATCTGCAGTTAAGCTTTCTGATTGAGACTCCTGACAGCGTTTTCCCTTCTGGAAGATTTTCATTTATGTACCAAGGTATCTCCACAAGGACGAACAGTTGCAACATCCGTCAGAATAGATATTTTTACATCTTGAATTGAAAAAAAAAGATAACGAATGCAGAACTATTTTGCTGACTTTGTGTCGTGGCAGGGTAAAATAGAAGGTAGGCTGGAAAAGGAAACTATAATTTAACAAGTAATCATATCTATTGTGTTATTTCAGTTCCTTTTGGAATAGGATAGGAGTTCAAAATACAAAGTTCAAAATTGGAGAGTCAAAATCCAGTTAGAGGGAGATTCTGAGCGAGACGCTTGAAAAGAGATGAGTCTCTGTGCCTGAGCTGGTGAGTTTCCCTTGCAGAGTCGGGAGTTGGAGCGAGATTTTGAGCGGGCCACTTGAAAAGAGGTGAGTCGCTGTGCCTGAGCTGGTGAGTTTCACCATGCAAGAGTCCAAACGAGGCACATTTGTAAATTGTTACCTGCTGATTTGCTTATCAACAGCAACAAATAAAGGTAAGGTAAGTTTAAGCTGAGCGGCATTGTGTGAGTGGCCAGTGTTAGAGTGGGGAGTTGAGGCTTTGGTTCATGAAGCTTCGGGGAGAAGAGGCGAAGGTAAGTCTCCCAGAAGTGTATTTCTTTCTTTCTTTGAGTTCGAGTTCCCTGTAGAGCAGAGCAATGAGAATAGTTCCAGGTCAGTGGTGTGTTCAGCTTATGAGATGTGGGAGTTCTGGGAGACATCAAGTCTCTCTGATAACTACATCTGCACGAGGTGCATCCAGCTGCAGATCCTTACAGACCGTATAAGGGAATTGGAGCTGCAGCTGGATGACCTTCAACTCCTACGGGATACCGAGCAGTACATAGATAATAGTTACAGGAAGGCAGTCACTGAGAGGCTGCAGGAAGCAGGTAGCTGGGTGACTGTCGGGAGAAGGACGGAGAATAGGTAAAGAGTGGCGAGTACCCTGTGTCCGTTCCCCTCAAAAGCAGGTATACCGCTTTGGATACTGTTGGTGGGGGCGGTATACCAATGGAAGATCGCAATGACCAGGTCTATGGCACTGAACTTGCTCGTGTGGTGCAGAGGTGAAGGGGGGTGGGGACGGGACAGAAGATCGGTAGTGATGGGGATTCCATAGAAGGGGGCAGACAGGAGATTCTGTGGATGTGAAAGAGATTCCCGGATGGTACGTTGCCTCACTGTGTTAGGGACGTATCGGATCGGGTCCACAGCATTCTGAAGAGGGACGGTGAACAGCCAGAGGCCGTGGTACATATTGGTACCAATGACATCGGTAAGGTAAGAGATGAGGTCCTCAAGAAGGAATATAGGGATGGGAACAAGAGTGATTGGTCAGAGTTGAGTTCATTTACCGTATAAGTAGATGCAGAGTGTAGAAACACTGTGAGGATTAATTGGCAGTTGAAAGGGCAACATTGCAGTCAGTTGGAAGGGCTGAAGTGTGTCTACTTTAATGCGAGAACTATCAGGAACAAGGCTGATGAACTGAGATCGTGGTGAAGTACGTGGAACTATGACGTGGTGGCCATCACAGAGACTTGGCTGTCGCAAGGGCAGGAATGGCTACTGGGGTTTAGATGATTCAAAGGGGACAGAGGAGGAGTTAAAAGAGGTGGGGGAGTGGCTTTGATGATCAGAGACAAGTGTTACAGATGTAGAAAGGGATGATATCCTGGAAGGATCGTCCACTGAGTCAGTGTGGGTGAAAGTCAGAAACAGGAAGGGAGCGATCACTCATTGGGAGTATTCTACAGATTCCCCCCCCCCCCCCCCATTAGAAGATGATATGTTGAGGAGCAGATGGGGAGACAGATCTTGGAGAGGTGCATGATAACAGGTTTGTTATCATGGGTGATTTCAGCTTCCCTAATCTTGATTAGCAGCTTCTTAGTGTAGAGGATGGGACGGAGTTTGTTTGGTGTGCACAGGACGGATTTATGACACAGACACTGGGCAGGTCGACTAGAAGAGAGGCTGTGCCGGACCTAGTACTGGGCAATGTGCCTAATCAGGTTTCGGCGGGAGAGTATTTTGGAGATAGAGACCAAAACTCCTTGACCTTTACCATAGCTTTGGAGAGGGATAGGGACAGACGATATAGGGAATTCTTTAACTTTGGGGGGGGGGGTAGGGAATTATGATAATATTAGGCAGGAATTTTGGATCGTAAATTGGGAACAGATTTTCTTGGGGACATGCAGAGCGGAACTGCGGAGGTTGTTGAAGGAATACTTACATTAGGCTCTGGTAAAGTTTGTCCCATTGAGGCAGGGTAAGGATGGTGGAGTGAAGGAACCGTGTTTTGTCAAGAGGAAGAAAGAAGCTTACCTGAGGTTTAGAAATCAGGGATCAGAGAGGGCTCTGGCGAGTTACAAGGTAACCAGGAGAGAGCTTAAGAATGGACTTCGGAGAGCTAGAAGGAGTCCTTGGCGAGTTGGATCAAATAAAACCCCAAAGGCGTTCTACACGAATGAGAAGTATAAGAGGATGACTGGGGTGAGGATAGGACAGATCAGAGATGCCTGGAATCGGAAGAAGTACGGAGGTCATTAATTAATACTTTGTTTCGGTGTTTACTAGAGAGGGATAAATTGGCATCTGTGAGGATGTCGTATGACAGACTGATATGGTAGGGCATGTCGATGTGAGGTAAGACCATGTGCTGTAAATATTGAAAGACATTAGTATAGATAAGTCACGGGGGCAGGACGGGATATATGTACGGTTAGTACTGGAAGCTAAGGTAGAGATTGCTGTGCCTGTGGAGACGATCTTTGCGTCCTCACTGGCCACAGGAGTAGTGTCGGATGATTGCAGGGTGGCAAAGGTTGTTCCTTTGTTTGAGAAAGGAAGTAGGAATAACTCTGGGAATTACAGACCAGTGAGTCTTAGGTCAGAGGTGGGCAAATTACTGGCGAAGATTCTTAGAGACAGGATTTATAGGCATTTAGAGAGGCATAGACATATTAGGGACAGTCAGCATGGCTTTGTGAGGGGCAGGTCGTGCCTCACGAGCCTGAATTCTTTGAGTATATGACAAAGCACATTGATGAAGGTAGAACGGTGGATGTGATGTACATGGCTTTTGTTAACGCGTTTGATAAGTTTCCTCATGGAAGGATTATTCAGAAAGTCAGGAGGCATGGAATGCAGGGTAACTTGGCTGTCTGGATTCAGAATTAACTCGCCCATAGAAGACAGAAGATGATGGTTGATGGAACGTATTCTGTCTGGAGTTCTGCGTCCAGTGGTGTTCCGCAGGGATCTGTTCTAGGAGCCCTGCAATTTGTGATTTTTATAAGTGACTTGGAAGAGAACGTGGAAGGGTGGGTTAGTAAGTTTGCTGATGATACAACGGTTGGTGTAGAAGGTTGCTGCAGATTGACACAGGATATTGATAGAATGCAGAGCTGGGTTCAGAAGTGGCAGATGGAGATCAACCCGGAAAAGCGTAAAGTGATACATTTCGGGAGATCGAAGCAGAATACAGGATTAATGGCAGGACTCTTAGCAGTGTTGAAAAACAGATGTATCGTGGTATCCACGTCCATAAATCCATCAAGGTTGTCACGCAGATAGATGGGGTTGTTACGAAAGTGTATGGCATTCATTAGTAGGGGTATTGAGTTCAAGAGCAGCGAGGTTATGTTTCAGCTCAATAGAACTCTGGTCAGACCACACTTGGAGAATTGTGTTCCGTTCTGGTCGTCACATTTTTGAAAGGATGTGGAAGCGTTAGAGAGGGTGCAGCGGAGATTTACCACGATGTTGCCTGGATTGGAGAGCATGTATTATAAGGATAGTTTGACCGAGCTTGTGCTTTTCTCTTTGGAGAGAATTAGGATGAGAGGTGACTTGATAGAGTTGTACAAGATGCTAAGAGGCATATATCGACTGGAATGTCAGAGACTTTTCCCAGGGCGAAAATGGCTAACACGAGGGGACAAAATTGTAAAGTGATTGGAGGAAGGTATCGGGGGATGTCAGAGGTAAGTTTTTTACACAAATAGTGGTGGGTGCATGGAACGCTCTGCCGGCAGAGGTTGTTGGGGCAGATACATTAGGGACATTTAAGAGACTCTTAGATAGACACATGAATGATCGAAAAATAGGGGGCTATGTAGGAGGGAAGGATTAGATAGATCTTAGAACAGGATAAAATGTCGGCACAACATTGTGGGACGAAGGGCCTGTACTGTGCTGTCGTGTTCTATGTTCTAAGACGGAAAGTACGCATCTATCCCTGGATGACCATGAATGAAGAAACCAATCGCAAACGAAAAAAAACACCCGTGATGTTCAGAGGAAATAGCAGCAGGTTAAGTGAAGTTTGACGTCGAAAGAATAGAAAGAGAAGTAATAAGAATACATTGGAACCAATTACATATGTGAGTCCGAACTGCTCTCAGAAGATGTACTGAGGAAAACGGAGTAAGTGGAGATGTGAAGTGACACAGATCAAAATGTAAAACTGCTGACTGGGGAAAACACTGAGGTTGTGAGGTAACTAGTAAACGAGGAAGTTGCATCAAATTTCCCCAAAGAATAAGATGCTGCAATAGTCTCAGAATAAAAGACTGCATGGGTTGGATATTCACCAAGACCATGGTTAACTACAGTTAACTAGAATAAACTTTCAGCTGATGGCGTGGTTCCCTTGGTTGCTGAGAGTGGCAAGGGATCAAAATATTGATGCTCTGACCATAATCTTCATATATCAATGCATGAACGGTGGCTCCTTCTCGAACAAATAAAAACAAAACACTCCCCTGCGCCAAAAAGGTAGCTATGAAAGCAGCTAATTACGGACTAGTCAGCCAAGAATTGTGGCGGTGGGGATCAATCAGGTGCACAATTTGCAGTCATTTTGACGGATGTATTAGTCATCGAGTCATAGAATAGAGTTATACAGCACAGAATTGGGTCCATGGGCCCTCTGTCCTTGTCGAGAATTTTGCCCTTAAATCCCCAATAAAGTTCCTGCTACTCAACTCAAATGTAAACCCTATCGTTTTGAAATCCTCCCAATTGGGAGGAAAAAAATCTGACTATTTTCCCATTTAGGCCATTCTTGATATTATACGACTTTTTGAGGTCATCCTTCAGTGTCTTTTACTCCATGATATTAACATTGCCTATCCAATCGTTCCCCATACCTAAATATCTCCAATCCACCCAAACTCCCGATAATATCCTCTGTACTCTCTCTAGTTCAATTACACTGATTAATTGAGTGGCAGCGGGTCGATGGTTTATTGATCAGACATAGCATCGGGAGTCAATGAGAGAAAATCGATTGACATGATTTATATGGATTGGAAACGTTTCTTGACAGAGTCCATCAACATAATTGAAGACAATGGAATTAAATGAGTAGTGGCAGCATAGTTGGGAATTTGGTTGAAGGGCAGGAAACAAGAAGTTGTTCCTGACTGTTGTTTTTATACAAGAGCGAGGGTTACAGCCGAGTTCCCTGGAACATAATGTATTACAATTACTTGACTTTTGATTCATGTGGCACAATGACCACATGTTCAGATTAATCAACATTCCAACCATTTTAACCTATGAGGAAGACAGTCAAGATTTAATGGAGAAAGGCTGGTGAAAACAGAGGCAATGTTAGACATTGTGTTCAATATTATGAAGTGAGAACTACTAAAGTATTGGTGGGATCGATGAGAACAGTAATTGGAAACCAGTCGGCACAATTTTGAAAGTGCATACGAACTGTGGGCACGGACTTCCCTCATTGAACGCGCAGGATGGATAAAAAGTGTGGCTAAAACATTCTGTCGCGGGGAAGCGTAAACTAGACAGGAAACCATTGTAAAATGACACAAGCATAGTTCTTATGTTGTCGTCAGTGCGGACGTAGAGTCAAACAGTTTGGGTAGGGGTGGTCACTATTTACCAAAATCGATTCATGGAGTCATGCAGCCCATCATTTCTCTGCCATCATTAAATATCCATCTTAACTCGAGAGTTTTACGAACTTGGCCCAGAACTTTTGATGCCCTGACAATATTTCTCAAATATTGTGAGAGTGTCTGCGTCCAGCATCCCGCAGGCAATGGTATCGGACACAAGAGAACACATGTTTAAGTTGAGAGAAAATCGTTTTAAATGGGATTTCATGTGAACGTTTTCGCACAGAGAATACCTGATACCTGGAAGTGCTGCTCCCAGATGAAATACTGCTGAATATCTTCTTCACCCTCTAGTGCAGTTACGTTCTTCCTACAGTGTGGCCATCAGAATGGACGCAGTACTCTGTTTGGCCTTATTGATGTTGGACCAACACCCCTCGCCCTGTTCAAATATTCTATGCCCAAGTTTCCTATGTGACTTCATTGCTATCATCTTTACTGTCTTGCGACCTATAGTGATGCTCGGACCTGTTCATCAACATCCCACTGTCCTTCAGTACATCCTGCAATCCCTGCATTCATTGCGTATGTCCCAACGCTGGCGAGGCTACAGAGCGGATTCACCGGGATATTTAATTGATCAAAGCATTTCAGTTTGAATAAGTCGCTGGATAGGCTGGATTTATGGTCTCTGGAGCTGAGAAGGCTCAGAGGTAACATGATGGAGATATACAAAGTTACCCATACACCTTCCAAACCATATATCTTACCATCCCATCTTGTCGAAACCCTCAGCATGAAAAGATAATGCTTTATTACCTACACTATCTAAAACCCTCACCAGCACCAACAGCATGTGATCAATGTTCCTTGCAATATAAAACCACTTCCTATTCGCTTTTGGGGTTACCTGTGGTCCCTACGTGCTGCTATTTTGCTAATCATGCAGCAGTGTACAGATATACCTCCGTATTTCAGAGCTCCGCCTTTTTTTATTTGTTTGTACTGATGTGGATAGTTTCATATTTTCCCAGTTTACACTCAATATGCCAGATCTTGGTCTTTTTTACGGAACTTATCCTTATCCGGTTCTAGTTTGCTTATGTCTTGACCATTACTTACCTTTGTTTCATCGGCAAATTCCTTTGCCTTCATCCCAATTACATATATACTTACTGAAAAAGAAGTAGAGCGCAACATTGACCCCATTCATGCCCCTTCGCAGTTTCCTTTAGTCAACCATTCTTCTAATTACGCCAGCATGTGACATCGCATGTCATGACCTTTTATTTTCTGGGTAGTAGAAGATGATGTCCTTCGGTATGGAAGCTTATCATATGTCTGCAAATCTTAGTATAGGCACCAATTCCCCTTTAATCAGAGCACATATTCTTGAAAGTGACCCAAAAGTGGATCAATCGTGATGATCCTTCCTCCACTGGTAAGTGAATATTCCCAAGTGTTTTGCTCTACCAATGGCAATCGCTTCCAGCGTTTCTCCCATGGTGGATGTTAAAGCAACTGGTTTGTCTTTTCCTTATCTCTCCGTCCCTTTTTCAATCAAGGAGTAACATTTGCGGTTTTCCGCTCTAATGCAATCTTTATCAATAGAGACGATTTTAGGACATTGGAAAATTAAAGCCAAAGCATCAACTATCTCACAAGCGACCTTCCATTGACCACATGCTTCTTCTTTCACAGAACCAGTTTTGGATTCAATTTTCCAACTTGTTCTGGATGCAAAGGGCTGTAAATTTAGGACCAGTTTCTCACATAGAATTTTATGGAAGTCCTTAATGAGTTCCAAGCTGTCGACATCAACGCACCTCCCCCAATCTGCTACTTTATCGAAAAAACAATCAAGATTTTCGTATGGATCTCATTCTAATGAAGCCATGCCGACACTTTTTGATTAATCGCTTCATCTGGACGAGTTGTTCAGCATTATCCGTTGCAATGTTTCTTCTGCAACACTTTAACTGTCTGGCTTATCATGTTTGCCCTTCCTGAATAAAGGAACCAGCTTCCCTGTCCTCCCGTCGTCAGGCCTTGTCTTGAGGCCAGAGAAGATAGAAAAAATTCTGTCAGTCTTCCATCAGTCTCCTCCCTTGGTTTCCCATTGTAGTCTGACATACAGATCATTGGGCCGCGCGGATATCTGTACCTTTCTGCCCATTATGATCTCGACCACATTTTCCTTTTTAATGATAAAATATTTGATGATTTAACCGTCTACTATCCCTGAATTCACCATATACAATGCCCTGTTCCTTAATGAATTCTGATGAGAAGTATTCACTTCACATCTCACGCAGTCAGCCTGCTCCACATACATATTACCACTTTGGTCTCCAATGCCCCCTATTTTTTCAGTAGTTAGCTTTTAACATACTTACAAAATCTTTGGGAGTTTACTTAATCTTGTATACCAGTGATCTCGCATGCCTCAATTTTCTACTGCTTATTTCTTTATAAAACATCTGTCGATATGATCAATACTTCTGAAAGGTATCTCACGTTTTCGGTTCTGTTTATGTGTATTTTCCTTTCACCACCACCCACCCACCTCCCCCCTCCCCCAACAGCACCCTTTATATCTCTTGATCTCCCATACTCCTTGGATTTGCTGTTCTTACCTTTCACCACGGGAATATTTGGCTCTGAACCCTCGGGCTTTCACTCTGAATGGCTTCCACTTGTCTGATGTAAACCAATCCAGAAGCAGATACGTCAGTTGACTTTTGCCAGGCCCCGTTTTATGATATTAATATCACCTGTTCCCAACTTCAGGATCTTAAATCTCAGGGCATCCTTAACCATTTCCATAACTACCTTGAAACTTGACAATTGAAGAACGCCATCTCCGAAAATGCTACTTCCCTCCGATACCATCCTTTCAGCCACAGATTCATTTGACCTATCATCCTATATTTCTACTCACTAACATGTGGTACCGGTAGTAAACCTGAAATTACCATTTTTAGGTCTTCCTATTTAATCTAAGATCTACCTCCTTAAATTAATTTTGCAGGACCTCATCTCTCTTCTTACGTGCAAATACCAATTATAGACCGAGCTGCTTATCCCCCTACACCCCTTTATAAGCCTTGAAACTGCTCTGTGACCTCCTTGACTTTGACACCAGGAAGGTGCTGGATTTATGTGCACGTGCAGAAGCGCTGGATATTTTTTCACTGATGTTTCGTAGATCTGCCTCTTTGCAACCCATCTGATGTATGTACCCATCTCTTCTCGACACCCGTTGTAGTTTGGTTCTGAAACTCTATCAAAGTCAAGTGTAAATTAAGTATTTAACATTCTAGGTTGGAATAAATTCAGCTATTTGAAACATACTGTCTCGTCCTCCCTCAACGGATCTCAGGTCGTTAACTAAGGCTTGTACATTGTTAAGGAAACAGTACAATTAATTTACGGAATTTCAAGATAGAAGCAACAGTGAAGGTGTCTAAAACTGCAAGAAGATCGCAATGATGTCTTTCTTATAATATACCAGAATTCATCAGACCGAAACAGGATAATGTTTGTTTTATTCGAGCACTATTCTGAAATACACGAGAAACAGAGAGTTTTAATTGCTTAAAAGGTTCAGCAATTTACTCAGAATATAGCAGTCGCAGGGAGAGGCAAAAAGGATTCAGGAAACCAGTTCCATAACCGAGGGAAATGAAACAATAAAATGGTTCACGCGCAGGAGACCAAGTTGTAAACACTTATTTTGACCTCAAGGATGTTAATATTTTTCGGAGGCTTGTGTTGAGGGAAAGACATTTGGGGAAACGGGCCCTGGGTTTCGGCAGAGAAAGAGACAATGCGTGAGTCTGAATGTGCGCATCGGATTTCTGCAGACATTTAAAATAATAGTGAAAGAAGTCCGTCTAAAGTGAAGACTGGAGAATTCATATGTAGGATTACTTCGCCCAGGCAGTTGAAATGGACAACGTCGCAGATGTGAAGTGAGAAAGAATCTAAGAGCTGTTGTCTTTTCTGGATAATAAAGGTTGTGACCATCAAAAATACTTTCGTTTCGTTATCACTTTTATTCTTTATTTACGGTCGCGTTTGAGATCGTGGTGGAATTCTGTCTGGGATAAAATACAAATAATCCCTACCGGTCTCCTCCTGTTTTTCCTTGGCTTTAATTATTAATAATTCGAGCAAATAACTTCACCGGATATTTTATGACGACCAGAAACTCCTGTCTGAACTTGGATTGAGTCACACCATAAATAAATGTGTTTGTGCACAAACTGAAATTCTGCAATATATAACCGACTTGCCCAAAGATGTATTCGGAATCGTTGTAGTCATTGGGATTCGTTCCTGCAATGCTATAATACAGGAAGTCGGCAACCGTGGTTAACCACAGAAGAATGCAAGTGCCAGATATGGTGAAGAGTAAGATTATGGACTTCCTTCTGCTCTCCACCTCCGCATCACTGCGGTTTTCTCCGTTGCTCTGACCCCTCAGTCCCTTCCGCACACGATTGGCCAGTAAAATGTGCCTGAATGTCAGAAAGTTGAACAATAAAATTAAGGCAAATGGGAGCAGTGGGGCAACGGTTCTGTCAAGCCAGCCAAATTCAACCCACCCTGGTTCCGTGTAGTAGCCTGGCTTCTTATCGCAGAGCCAAGGTACATTATAGATTATCACCCTAGGTTCGAATATAAAATAGAAGGGAATGTTTTTCAAACAAAACACGATACAGGTGGTTGTCAGAACTGCAGTCGCAGTTTTCACTTTGCAATATTGTGTTTTCAGCTTTTGGCAACAAATGACCACAAACCGATCAAGTGTGAAAGTGACAGTGAACCAGACGGAGCAATCTCTGGCCGTACATATCAGGACAAAAATAACATTGCAGACTGGATAGATGTCGAGAAAAGATCCTGGGAAATAAATGCTGATGCGCCTCAGTATGACGGCGGTGATGACAGCATGTAGATCCGTAACAGCCATGAGAATCAGGTAGCGGGTGGAGCATTTGGAGAGGCCGCACTTTCCCCTCGATAGGATTACAATCGCCACTAGATTTACTGTAATAAAAGAAAGGTGGACATTACAGATAAACATTTTTCTGTGTCCGATCCTGGATAAGCATTACCGCGGGATTCTTTCAGAAGCTGCAGATTAATATAACTGTCTGCATGTTCTGCAATATCTCTTTTTTTTCATCTGGAGCATACATGCAAGGCAAGAAAAGCACATACCTTCTCTGAAGATTTTTGCAGCGGTCCTTTTATTGGAAACACAAACTCTAATACAACAGCAAAAACCTCACCTTCATCTCCGCCACTATTAATAATAACAATATAACATTAATAACAATAAAATAATGTTTATAAATTCCCAACTCCAAAGTTCTCCCTCCCCAGCATACCACCAGCCATTGAGAACAAGGCTGATGAACTAAAAGCAATACTGACCCGCCAACCGTGGCTGACAACTGCTTCACCTGACTGCGCGACTTAGCAAATCATTTATGATTTCCACACCATTGTAATAGACAGCAGAGGGCAATCGCCAGGATGCAGCCTGCGACTGAACTTCTCCGCTGGGATGAGATACTGAACAGGCCACCTTTGTTTTTTTTCTTCAAACGAAGAAGGTTGAAAGCGAAACGGCCTGCGGTCTACTGCATTGTCAGGAGCATACATACGATAGATTTCTTTCAGCTTTAGCAGAGGGCATTCATTTAATCTAAGGGCTAGATTTAGAGAAGATTTATTTTTCTTTTGTACAGAACCGGTGGTTGAAATGTCGAGCACCTTAACACCGGTGATAATGGACACAGCTACTTGCAGCACATTTCGGATGTCTGCAAGTGGACACTGGTAACTCCAGGACATAGAAGGTTACGGACCGAGTAACGGTAAATGCTGTTTGTACAGATAGATAGTAGATGGCCATCAGGAGCACTTTACTGTTCCCATGTTGAATGGCACTTTGATCAAACCCACTGTCCGACGTGCTGCCAGGTGCACCCTAAACATCACAAATAATTTGTCTGCTTGGATGCAAATAAAATGCTAGAAAACATTCAGCAATTCAGGAAGCAGGCGGGAATTGAGAAACAGAGTTAAAGTTTCATGTCGGAGACAGTCCGTCTTCGAACTGAAATGTCACTCGGTCGATTAGATAACTAGTATTCGCAGTTTGTTATTGTTGTTGTATTTTAACTTTTCATTCAAAGTTGATTTCCAGGAAGCAGGTTGATAAGAAGACTCCGATGGTCTTGGAGCACGACGGAACAGTGACGCGATGTGAGGGTGGAATGGCACCAACACAACCTGACATCTGAAATGCACATGTGAACCCAGAAATAAGCTCGAAGCGAAGTGTGTCAGGTTGCGGAAATGGACCGAGATTCATTGGGTGCAAAATGCAGATAAAGTTCTCAGATTTCAGCAAACAATATCATTTAACTTGGAAAGAACGGAGGCAAGTGATAATCAATGTGAATAACATAAGTAATTCGGAACTTCACCGTCTCTGCCTGGGAGGCAGCGCAAAACGCGAAGGGACTTGTTAATCTAAACACCAGATTTCCTCTGACGATTTACAATGACGTACAATTCCCTTCTCTCTCCCATGGTGACCGACGTGCAGAAATGTGTTATACAACTGCTTGTGATGTTCTAATATAAGCGAACGAGAATGTCGACACATTTTCTGTGAGATAATGGAATGAAAGATGGTAGTAAATCCAAATGTTCCCCTCACCAAAATCTGATTCTTCATCTGGTCTGTCCCGCTGTGCGAACCCGCAAAGATACCAGCAACAGAATGAAGTGAACGAGAGTTTCGGAACAGATTTAGAAGTTTTAGGCGTTCATAGTTACTTACCCGGAACCCCAATAATCCCAATAACGATGTAGCATATTGTCCGAATGCTGTAAAATGTTTCCAGCATTTTCTATGTGAATGACTTCCTTTCAAGTGCTGCAGGCAAATTCCGTGAATGAAATTCTGTGGCCATGTAATCCATTGCCGGAGTGTTTAATTTATTCACCGTGGGATCTCCACTGGCACCATCTCTTTGTAACGTAAATTCAAATATATTTACAAAATTAAAACAAATGACATCTTGCGAAATGATTGTTAAATCCCCGTGGCACTGTAATCTGTTTGTCGTAACATAGCATTTCACAGAGAAAAGCACAAACCCGGTCACAGTAAATTGGAATGAAAACTTTTGCAGGCAAATCTGCAAATCAACATTTGCCGTTCAAGTTTGCAATATTTCAGTTCCAGTCAAACAACATTTTATTGGTGGCCCAAAATTTGGCTGATTCTTAGCTACTTTCCAGGATCAGGGAGATATGGGGGAGGACGAATAAAACCGACGATCTTAACATACCGGGAATGATAAATAAAACATAATTACCCCTGCTGGAACAACGACTGCAAGTCAAAAGGTTTGACGGATTTCAAAATGCACAGCGGCATAAACCATCATTCTAATGTTGGAGATCAATGTTGTGGACATCTATATTTTAATGAGAAACTTTAAACGATGAAATTCCATGAACCACATATGAGCTTCCAAACAAAGCAGCTGGTACAAAGCAACTTCCAGAATATTTGTTTCCTTGTATCGGACTTACAGCAAATGAAATTTTAAAATTACTTCCATTCAGTTTGGATTCAAAATAATTGATGACATCAGGGCGGTGGACATTGTTTACATGGACTTTATCAAGGCCTTTTGCAAGGATACGCATGAATGGCTAGTCTGGAAAGTTAGATCACATGGAATACAGGGAGAGATAGCTTTCGATATATAATTGGTATGGTGGTAGGAATTGGAGGGTGATAGTGGTAAGTGTTTTTTTCGGACAGGAGGCCTGTGACTCGAGATTGATGTTGTGCCTATTGTTGTTCGTCATTTATACAAATGGTTTGGATGAGAATGTGCAAAGGATGGTCTGCAGTTTGTAGCTAACATTAAAATAGTTGCAGTCGTCGACAGTGAAGAATGTTTTCAAATTTTACAGTGGGACCTTGACAAGCTTGGTAATTGGGCAGAACAATGGCTAAATCAATTCAGATTCTCTCTAGGTGTTGCATTTTGGAAAGTCAAAGCGGGGTCTGAATTTCACAGTGAATGGACGGGTCCAAGAGAGTCTTGGAGAATAGTGGTACCTAGGAGTATACGTACGTAGTTCCCTGAAACAGGGTTCAGAGTTAGACGGGTGGTAAAGAAGGTATTTGGCACACTGGCCTTCATCATTCAGTCCATTGAGCAAAGGAATTGGATGTTGTGTTGCAAATTGTACAAGACACTGGTTATGCCACACCTGGAGTATTGCGCAGAGTTTTGGTTATGTTGCTATATTGAACACGTAATTAAGCTTGGAGGAGTGTGAATAAGATTGACGAGAGTGTTCCCAGGACTCGGAGGATTGAGTTATCGGGAAAGATTGGCACCTTCTGACTTATAGAGGTACATAAAATCCTGAGGGCATAGTGTGATCGGGTCATACAGCTCAGAAACAGTTCGCCCGGCACAACTGGTCCAAGCTGACGCAGATGCCCATCCAAGCTAGTCTTATTTGTCAGCGTCTGGCCCACATCCCTCTATGAATATTTCCTCTCCATGAACCTGTCCAACTGCCTTTTAAAATGTTGTTACCGTACCTGCCTTAACCACTTCGCCTGGCAGCTCATTCCACACACATACCATCCTCTGTAGAAAAAACCCTGCCTTCTCTTACACCTTTTCCCTCTCACCTTAAACTTATGCCATCTAGTTCTCTATCCCCCAACCCTCTCTATGCCCCAAATGAATTTATACACTTCTTTAATATCAACTCTTGCTCTACTGCGCTGCATGGAAGACGTCCGAACCTGTCCAACCTCTCTCTGTAATTCAGTCCCTCAAATACTGGCAACATCCTTGAAAATCTTTTCTGCACTCTTCATAGTTTTATATCATTTCTCCAACATCACTGTAACCATATTGAACAAAATGCTCCAAATGCTGCCTCATAAATCTCTTGTGCAACCGCACCATCACCTCTCAACGTCGACAGTGTGAATGCCCACAGTCTTCCTTTCACATGGAAATGAGGTAAATAACCAACAGGCATAGGTTTAAACTGACAGTATACCGATTTAAAAGTTACCTCAGGGGCAACTCCTTCACCCAGAGTGTTGTGGGTATATGGAATAAACTGCCATAGAAACTGGTTGAGGCAGGTACAATGGCAACATAAAAGGCAGTTTGACAGGTACACGGACAGGAAATATTTCGATCGATCTGGTCCAAATACAAGCAAAAGGGACAAGCTGAGTTGGGCATATTTTTCGGCATGGACGAATTGCGTCGGATATATTACTGTATGAATTCATCCAAAATATCTATTAAGTATAACCGACGAGTACAGGAAGCGACAACAGTTCAAGCTGCTGAAACACCTACATATAACTCCGTGTCTTCGGGGAATGGGAGGTTACCAATAGATAGTATTCTTGACTCATTTCAAACTCAACTAAGTGCAACATTAAATCCTCCTTGGCAAGTACAACACTTCGTGCAATATTTACCAGTCTAAATATGTTGCCATTGAAAAAAATCGGACAATCCTTTAAATAACACAGTTGATGTTCCCTTCTCTAAATGGTAACTTCTACAATTGTATATTCTCTTCCAGAAGACAACGATGTTACAGGATCATCCCCGGAAAATGCATAGCGTCACAGTAATGCCTTCCTTTCAACACGTGGGTTCATACAGTCTGTAATCTGCCTTCCAATAATTTGCGGATCAATGTTGGGAGTAATTGCCGCTATTATCCGAATCATCCTTATTGCACTTGTTGAATAAAAGTGCTCCTTTCCTATGGGCATCTGGAATTTCACTCGTGTTGACAGAGCATTTAAAGATCTCTGCCAGGCGACAGTAACCTCTTTGCATGACCACTTTCTCCACCATAGCGCTCTGGTAGCTTCCCGCCTTCTGGACATCTACTGCCTTCACATTTAATGGAGCCTTGTTCTGTAATCTCACCAGCCCCTCCATGGATTCACCGATTCCAACGTCTTTGGTGACTATTCTTCGAAAGTATTCATTCAAGACGGAGGCGAGTCCTCTGGCTACACACACACACACACACACACACACACACACACACACACACACACACACACACACACACACACACACAGATATTTTCAAGGTAAGACGTTAACCAGGTAACGAGCGTCTTACCTTGAAAATAAAATGCGCTTAGATTATCTAATATCATGTCCGCAGTGCTGTTCTGTGCCCTAGCTTTACCTTCAGTTTAAACCCTCCTTTTTGATACTCCACCCCGTATATTTTTATATTATATTGTTCCATAGGGCCTCTTACGGTTTATGTTAGTATTACCTGCCTTGAGCTTGTTTGTTTTATTCAGGCCGTGATATCTGTTGACATCAACATTTGTTGCGACTCATTTCCTTATATCTCCCACTGCGAGAGCACGTTTCTCCCGGATTCTAACCATTTAAAAGTTGACTAACTCCCAATTGTCGGAAGTTGACTTCCTGCAGTATACTTCTGCTCAACTATCTTCTGCCAGGTTTTATCTTGTGATTATTGAATTCGGCCTTCCCTATTTTAGGCTTATCATTATCCCTTTCCATGACAATCTTGACAACCATAGAATGTTATTCACACTCTGGAATAAAATCAATCAGTTTCACTCCATCACTGACGCGGCTTTATTCCCCAGAATGACTTCCCTTGTCTATTAGGTTATTCACATACCAGCTGCAAAATCTTTACTGAGTAAATTTACAAGAAACCACCCCTTTAATCATTTCGCACTGAGGCGATTCCAGTTCACACCGGTGAAACGGAAACACTCGGCGAATGTAACACGACTAAACTTCCACATCAACGTGATTTGCCTGCATATATGTTCCTCCACGTCTTGTTGAATGTGAGGAGGCCTTTGGTACACATTCAGCAAACTGATCACTGCCTTTTAGTTTCTGAACTTTAGTCATATGACATTACTTGAAGAGATTTCCAGGATATTATCCCACGTTACTCGGCAATGGAAACGGTGTTGCAGAAACTTGCAATGATGAAGGAACGTGAAAGGGGAAGTTCGGCCATCCAGAAGCACATGACGAAAGTATAGCCGGTGGACTCTTGAAGAATAAGACAAACATTGTCTGTGAGCCTACGGCTAGGTTTGGTATTGCGATAATCTTATTAACAAAATAACTTCTTAGTTTTTTTAAACCAACTACGGGATTTGTACTAGATGGTAATCACCCTCGGGAAGGAGAGATAGAATGGCCGTGGGGCGAAGTATTCCTTTGTTATTCGTCAGAGCTGGCCAATAGTTGGATATTCAGTCCAACATCGGTTAAAAGAATCCAACCCTCCAAGAATTTCGCACTCAGGTGATTCCATTTCACAACGGGGAGTTGGAAAACCTCTGATAATGTCACACCCTTATTTCCATACATCTAAGCGATTTGTCTACATATTGCTTTCCATCTCTTGAGGGCTTCTCAGAGGCTTCTGGTGTAATCCAGCAATGCGATCACGCTCTTTTTTGCTTCAAAACGCTCTCGTCCTAGTCTGAGCGACAGAATCTTTTAATGTGCTCAGGGTGCGGGTTTACTGAAGAACTAAGGTAATGAGCAAACTGCATATTGAGCCGCACTCTTCTACTGCTCCCTGAAATTGGACTGAGTCGCAGTTTCAGTCAATATGTTCCTATAGCAGATAAAGTGACGAAGTAAATATCCAAAGTGATTGAGGATAAATTCAGATGCATTCCATTCCGTTATCCTGACTTTGTAATGGACGAAAAAAATACAACATACGTCCATCATAGAAGTATGAAGTTGCTGGACAGGATGACAAGTAAACCACAGACGTCGTCCCGCTCTGCAATTCTGTGTCATTGCAGTTATTCAGCTTTCTCTGACCCCCTCCGGCTCTAACAGACCTGACTGGTCACTAAAATGTGCCTGACTGTCAGAGTGTTGAGCAGCAGAATTACAGTGGAAGGGAGCAAGAGAGTCAAAACTATCCGGTCAATCAAATCCTGCACACCCTGGGTCAGTGAAATAACTTGGCTTTGGATAGCCGTCCCGCAGACATTATGGAGGATCGATAAAGGTTCATATGCGAAGTAGAAGGGGATGTTTATCCGGAAGAGAAGAACGTCGATTGTTGCTTGAACCGCAGCCGCAACTTCCTCTGTGCAATATTTTGGTTTTAGCTTCTGGCAATAGATGGCGAAACCCCGATCGTGAAAGATGGCGAAAACCCGATCAAACGTGAAAGTGATGGTGGACCAAACAGAGCAGTCCGGGGCTGCACGAGAAAGTGCATAAATAACACTGCAGACGGGCTGATGTCCAAGAAACTCCCAGGGACATAATGATGTTTAATATCAAACAAAATGACCTCTGTGACGATGACTAGTAGATCCGCCACTGCCCTGGGCACCAGGTAGCGAGTGGTACAGGTGGAGAGGCTGCACTTTCCCCGGCACAGGATCGAAATCGCAACGTACTTCAGTGGAGAAAGAGAAGGATCACTGACGGTGATTCAACGTGCATTCTCCAGTTCTCGACATGGGCCCGATGTCAGCAGCCATGAAAAGGCAGTAACTGGAGTCCATTTAATGAATACAGCAGAAATATCTCATATCCTTTTCCAATTCTCGCGCTAACTCCTTGTGATATCACTAATTTCACAGCTGAAACAAGAATAGGAAGTGGCATCTTGAACCTCAGCGTCTGATGGGCGGCAAAGAGACCACCAGAGGGGAGACAGGGGCGCAGTAGCGGGCGGCAGCATCGTGCGTCTGTTTCAGGGCAAATACACATGAACACACCTCTATAGTTACAGACACTTCCAATAATACACAAGGATATACTTCGGTGACCAGTCCAGTTGGTGACAACACCGACTATATTTCCATAGTGACTGAGTTGAGCAGGTACACACGGCCACAGATTTAATCATCAATTCCATTTGGTGAAGAATACTGAGTTAACTACCAATTACAGATTCGGCTCGTTATATAAAGTAGATTCATGAAGAGTTCCACTGAACTTCGTAACTATCAAACAGTGTAATCAAAATACGGCAGGTTCGCCCTGCAATACACGGTCACCAGGTTACGTTTTCCAATCTTGGTGAACAAATAACCATCGGGGAGCATGTACAATGGAAGCGCATGCATCAAGACCTTCCCAAGGAGGTACCTGCCGTGATTTTTGTACAGCAGCACAGGAAAGACAACATTACCTTTCTCCGGCTTTTGGGGGTTACAAAGAGAGAATTATTTTCAGTCGACTCAGAACTACAACATGGCTTCTCAACATGCAGCAGAGCTGTGCAGGTGATATCGCTGATCAGGTATCTGAAAACAGCCACGATTGGACAATCTGCAGCATTATTTTGAGAAGCAAAGCCAAATTATAGGCTCATCTGGTTACAAAAAATCCTAAAAGTCCTGAACATCTTAATACCAGCAATGAGGCTGTGAGCTCCAACCAGGTGAAATATCCTCGCTACAGTTAGCTCGTCGAGCACTGTCAGAACATTGCAAGTTTCAGTGAGATCTTCGCTCATTCTACACAGAACTGGAGTTCTGAATCTCTCCGATGTCAGTACGGCCATGCAATGGAATGTTCAGTGCCCTTCCTCCGTAGCAGTCAAATCTTTTCCTACGTAAGGGGGAGAAAACTGTACTTCACACCCCAGGCCTGTTTTCAGCACGAATTTATTTAATTGCAGTAAGTCATCTTTGTTCCTGTAGTACAAGGAAAGCCGCAATATCATGCATTCTGAACTACTGCTGCACCTCTGCAACCATGTCCTTGTGAGACACAGATGCAAGCTGCAACATTCAAATGGAGATTTGACACTCTCTGGTTTAATATAACTTTTAAATTTAAATAACTTTTGCCGGATTTCCCTGTCTAAATACCTGAAATTATTATCATTTCACTTCCATTCAAAATGATGTTTGTGACAATCAACTTTATACATTATCTTATCCTGCCCCACAGGCAACATATACACAAGTTAGCGAAGAAAACCTGAATCAATGTGACAGAAAAACAGAAGAGTGATAATGCTGGGAAACTCTAAGCAGGCCAAGCAATAATTGCGGGTAAAATAAGCATGTCACGTTTCTTCAGACCTGAGAATGAGAGAAACGTTAGTCTAGGAGACGAACAGAGAAATGTGGATGCAATAAGTAGTGTTACGAGCCAGGTTGCTACTTGTTGATGATATGGACCAGATTGCTGTTTGGTGAATGTCCCTTTAAGGCAC